>NW_024349803.1:23404679-23435283 GCF_902729225.1 Pteropus medius | reverse complement strand
GCGACGTCCCTGGACACCGCGCGTCCCAGCTGTGGCTCCCGTGGCAGGATGGCCAGGTAGAAGCGCAGGCAACGACGTGCCAGGGGCACCGAGGTCTGCGTGCCCTGAGAGCAGAGATCCCAGCAGGTGAGGCTTCGCAGGCCCTGTCCCCGTGCTCCAGGCTGAGGACAGGTCAGATGGCTGGCCGACGTACCAGCCCGGTGTGACAGGAAGTCACTGCACCCGGCGAGGGCGCAGAGTCCCGGGAGGAGCAGGTGTTTAGGGCTGGCTGCAGGGAGTGGCAGCCGGTCTTCCCCACGCTGGCCTGGGCCACCTCTCGGAGGCACGGGGACTTCCGGCAGAAAGGGGCCACCATGCCCACCGGAAACCTGTGAAAGCCAAGGGGACAGTGCATGGAAAGGGCCCTCCCCCCCAACTCACAGTAGGTGATCAGTAAATGGTGACTATTGTGTCCTAACTTCGATTTCCCCAGGATTAATGAAGACCAAAGGACCCCCGGGGGCGTAGGGGGCAGGGACGAGATGTTTCAAAATGAAAACTAAGCGCAAGGGCTTCCTCTGGCCTCTGAGGGCGTGAGCCCCCGGGGGAGACGGCATCTAGGAGATCACGGGGAGAGACACAGCTGACCACAGCCAGACTGGCCACGAGGGCTGGGCCCTGGAGTGACACCAGGGGACTGGGTAACTGCAGACGCTGAGGAAAAACCCAGCCTGGCAGGCAGCGCGGGGCAGTCAAAGGGCTCAGCCAAAAACGGGCCATGGAATAAGTAGGCAGCGGGCACCTGGCATTGGGGGTCGGGGGGAGGAGGGCAGGAACTCGGCCAGGATCACCGAAGGGAATCAGGCGGCCGCTGCACCGGGGACTCTCTGGGTGGGCCGTGGGATCCCAGGGGCAGGCGGATTCAGGGTGACCTCAGCCTTTGGCAGGGGCGTAGTGAGATTTCATGAGTAATTCAGTCTCCGAGGCACTCTGTGGCAGTCAGGTGACGGAGGTGTGACTTCAGCTGCTGGCAGCACTGACTCGCAGGCGGGGCCGCCGGCTCCTTGGCGGGGGTGGGGTCAGCAGGACGCAGTAAGGACTTCAGGGCCAGAGAACCCCGTGTGGAAACCACCGCCGGCCTTTCGCCCTAGGAACCGAGGGGCCTGGGAGACAGGTGATGTCGGCTCGTCGACCCCGAGCGTTCTCTGGAGGATGGGGACGAGCCTGGCGAGCAGCATCGTGGCGGAGAACACGGAAAACGAATGTGGGCGACGCTTCTTCGCGGCCGAGCTAGAGCTGGGCTAGATCGGGACCCCGTGCCCATCACCGGCTAGATCGGGACCCCGTGCCCATCACCGGCTAAGAATCAGGACCCCGATGCCCATCACGGCTAGATCAGGACCCATGCCCGTATCCGCAGTAGATCCGGGACCCGATACCCCATCGGCTGTAGAAAAGCGCACAGACACGTAGCAGGCGGAGCCCTCACGAGGAGGCGTGCTTTCGGTTGAAATCTCGATCCCACGTCTATCACTTTTCAATTCGTAAGAATCTTCTGGCGTCCGTGGTCTCACCGGATCGGCACCCCTGTGAGGTAGGCAGGGAACAGCAGTAAACGACATGGCAAGACGCTCAGCGAATGGAGAGAGACTTGTCTTCGTGATGTTTTCTGTTTTCTATATTTTAGGGTGCTTTAGCATCTCGGGGCTTGTGATCCCAGGGACCGGCTGCCCCTCCTAGGGTGAGCTAATTCTAGAAGACAACAAACCACTCGCCCATGATATGCTTTTCGTATGCTCAACGGCCAATCCGCAGTCCACACTCCCGGCCACCTCCTTTATCTGGCTGTCACACAGCAAGCCAACGTTCTCCGTGCCCTACATCACTCGGGGGCCGGGTCCCAGACAGCAAGGGAGGACCCCATAGCCCAGAGTCCACTGAAATAACTAGCCAGTCCTGAGCTTCCTTAGTTTGCCCGTTCCTTCTCACAGAAGGCACAGGAAACACTGCACGTTTTCCTGCCTCCCGCTGCCCCTGACCGTCCCCGGCGCTCCCCTGGGAGGCATGGAGTACCGTGCCCCGCCTGCCACCCCCCGCCCCACTGTCTGCATTCTTGGAATCTCTAAAACAAAATCGAATTCATGCATTACTTGCGTAATGACACGGATTATTCAGCATACAATCATTAATGTGTACATAGTACACAACGACGTAGAATGGCTATTACTCAATCAGTAAATATTATTTCCATATTATCAGACCACATCTTTCCACCAAAGAGAAGCTAAGAGTTACAGTCGGGGGCTATAATGGGTATTCAGAGCTTCTAATGAACTCTGATGAACAATTAGAGAGGGTTGATGCTCGGATTCCAAAACTTTCAAAATGGCATTTATCATCATCATTTTCCTATCTCCTAATATACGATGATTCATTTTCCCGCATCCATCGTTTGCAAAGGATTTTTGCATTAAACCTTAAAAACTAAATTTTTCTAGACGCTGTCTGGACCTAGCGCTCGATGCCAATGAAAAAGCTCAGGGTAATTTGTTTTCTTCTATAATTTCAAAGGAGATCAATGCGGGAGTCTTTTATCGCTGCCGTGGCTTCTACAGCCCTTGATGGTGAATCATTACACAAGGAGAGGTCTGGATCCATGGATTAGAGGGGGCCAGGCTCCATTTTTCATGTGGTTTCTGTGGTTTCAAGTGCGTTCGGGGCAGAGGGAAGAAAAGCTAGCTCCGTACTGTGCGGGCGGCAGAGCTGGGGGTCTGGGATGGTGGGCTTCCAGCCGCAGCTCTCCCCTGCTGGGACTGGGACCTTGGGCTGTCACTTCACCTCCTTAAAGTCTCGCTTCCTCATTGGTAGAATGGGGGGGAAAATGCCATCACATCAGTCATTACAGGCAGTCACCGAGATGGTACAGACTTCTGGCACACGGTAGGTGCCGATTCATGTTCATTGTCTTCCCTAGATTGGAGATAGTACACTCAGTTTGTTAGAATTTGTGCCTCAGTCAAATTCAAATCAATACATGTTAAGCATCAAGTGCTGGTGGCCTCACAGGAAGCCGAGGAGGTCAAACATGTCCCCACAAACACTTAGATAACTGTGCACAGTTGCTCTTATAATTCAGAGCTGAAACAGGTCTCTGGGTCACTCCACATTAATTGTCGGAATAATAAAAGCTCCGGGGTCTTAGAAGGAGAAACTGGTTTATGGCAGGTGTGATAAAGAGATGAGGTCCGATCTCGGCCTTATCCAGGTTTGTTTGGACAAAGAACACGGCAGGAGGCGTTTGGGGTAGGAAAACAGAAAAGGTGAAATCATGGCGTATCCAGCAGGTACCAAAGCCAAGAGTACACCAGTCAGTGTGGAGAACGGGCTTTGAAGTAATTAGCTCCAGGCCTGAGAGAGCCGCTGAAGGGACCATGTTTCTCTTTGAAGACTTGAACCTTGTTCAGATCAATTCTGAGGCCCTGCGGTGCTGAAGACACCGTCGGTGCTGAGTGAGCATCAACACGAACTTCCGACAAACGTGATCGCCAGAGGGGGGAAGGGTCTGCGGGCCCGGTGAACACAGTGAAGGGCTTAAGAAGTACAAATGGGCAGTCACAGCACAGCCACAGGGACGGGAAGCACGGCACAGGGAATGGAGTCGACACTATTGTAACAACTGAGCACGGCACCAGGTGGTGACTAGACTAATCGGGGGGTCACTTCGTGAATTACATAAATGTCTGACTGCTGTGTGAACACCTGAAAACGGTATAAAACAACACTGACCTTCACTCTCATTGAAAAATAAAAGTAAATCAGGTCCCGAAATCTCTAATATCTAGATTCGCTCAGACGGAACCAGCGTTAACTGTTGGAATGTAACCCGGGAGCCGACGAAGCGTGGCCCTCGCCCGGTCGCTCCGGGAGCGGGGTCCCCAGGCCAGCAGCATCTCATCGCCTGGGACCTTGGGGGGAGCGTGGCTTCTCAGGCCTACTCAGGCCGTCTGGTTCAGAAGCCTGGGAGTGCGAGGACCTGGCGATCTGCGGTTCACAAGCTAAGCCCTGCAGGTGAGTCTGACGCAGGTCATGGTGGCTGTGCCGCTGCCCGGTGCGTCCCTTCCAAGCACACGTGTGTCATGTGTGTACATTGCTGAGCACAGCACTCTGCTCCGTTATTTCCTGCAGTCTCATAGCCGTTCACTGTTTTAAGAAAAAATCCTAAAGAGATCTGACATGAAATCTTTCTTTTACCCAACAAGAATAATAATAATAATAATAATAATAATAATAATAATAATAATAAAGACAAAAATAATCAAAGGGTTCTTTTCATAATGCAAGTTTGCTTCTTGTAATGAGGCTCAGCTGAATAACCAGGGAGGATTTCTTTTTTTAAAATAGCCTGTGTAACTGCAGCTTTACCGTCTTTTGTTTTTGATTTTGTTTTTGTTTTTGTTTGTTTGCTGGAAATGCTTGACTGTGGACGGGCCAGACCCCCTCGGCAAACTGACTCTGGAGCCCACCAGAGCTTTCGGACAGGAGTATCCGGCCCCGTTGGTGGCAGGAAGCATAAAATGTTAATTGTTCAAACTCCGATCTCCGAGTGAGAGGCTGATGCTTGAGGATTAAGATGTTGCTAGCACCTCTGAAGTCCCTTTCAAAAAGTTGCTTTTGAAAGGATGATTTTTTGCTCAAACTTCAAAACACGTGGAAGAATAAAAAAGAAACAAAAGCTAGACTTAGGGCCCCCATGAACGGGAGTTCAGCTGGTTCCCGCTACTGAAGCCCCTCTGAGGGGGGACGGAGGGGTCCCCCAAAGTCCAGCCTGCCAGTTAGTGCCAGACCTTGCCCCGTGTCCCACAGACACCCCCGCTCGAATTTCCTGTTTCCTTGAATCTAACATCACTGTGTCTAAGCATCGCTGGTCCAACATTCCTTCTGTTCGATGCTCTGAAGAAAACCATGAGGCCAGACACAGCGGCCCGAGGGAGCCATCAGAGCCAAACCGGAAGGCCTCACGATGCGTATCAGCCCCCCGACATCCGCCCTGACCATCCGTGCAGAGCCCCAGCTACTACGATCCCCACCTTGCTCACTCTGTCCCAGCCACACGGGGCTCCTTCCTGGCCCTCAAGTCTCATCTCTGCGATTCTCCACGCCGCTTCCTCCAGCCCTCTGTCCCCCAGCTCCTCCTCAGACCATCCTCCCCCGACCACCCTCGGACGACCCCCAGTCCTCCCCACCCTCCCCTACCTGCGTTATTTCCTTGACATTCTACAAAATCGACTCGATTTTGTCTGTTGCCACTTCCCCCCTCCCCCACCGCAACAGTCTCCCCACAAAGGCATGGGCTCTGGGTATTTTGTTGACCGCCGTACCCCCAATGCCTAGAACGGTGCCTGCTGTAGCAGGACACCCCGTACATGTTGACTAAACGACAGAATTGTGGAGGCGAGCCTGAACAGCTGGATGGAAAATAGTTATAGAAAAATCTAGAAGGTTTCAATTTGCCTACTGGGGTAGCCAGGGAAAAATATCCATAGTTATTTGCATAGAACTCTTCAACATAAAAGTAACTCTTTATATAAAATTTGGCGAGGCTTGTCGCCACACGACTAAATGTCTGCGCTGGCTGAGAGGCAGAGAAGTGAGCCTCAGAACTGCTTCAGAAGCACGGAGAGAGCGGCGCGGTCTCCCCTCCCCCGGCCCTGCCGGAAACTCTTTCTCCGCCTCCAGTCGAGCCCTGGAAAGGTAAGTCAGGGCGCGGGCCCAGACGGCCTGCAGAAAGGACGCCCCCGGGAGAGGATGCTACACCCGTCCCGTTCCCCCGTCTGAGCTGGGACGTTCGCAGTGGCCCTTACGAGAGCCTGGGTGGTGCCACCGCGCCCTTGGGAACAGAAGGATTTGCAACCATGCCCGCCTCGCAGAGGCACCGAGCACAGCGCTGTTCACGTCACGTCGCCTTCACCCACTTTTCCGCGTCGACGCTGACACCCGGACTCGCCACAGTGGTGTACAGTCTAATGAAATCAGAAGTGAAAAGGTGTCACGCATACCGCACTCTCCAGCCACAGGTCCCCGAGCCGCCCGGCCGCCATGCATCCAGGAGCCCCGCTGGGCCAGGAAGCACACCCGTGAGCACGAAGGACACGGGCGAGGACGGGGCGGGGCCCCCAAACCGGGTCGGGCACCTGTGCTGCACTCCGTGCCCGCGGAGCCGGCCGGCTGACCGCGCACGGCCACTGCAGCCTGGGCCCACACGGTGTCGGCCACACGCTCGGCGATGGTCATCATCTGCCATGTCAGTCTCGGAAGCGCCACGGCTGCAGAGAGGCGTCGACCACGAGCCACAGGATGCAAGTGGGCGGGACCAGTGGGAGTGTCTACAGTGACGCCCCTTTTCCCCTCCCAGATGCCACCGACGCCCAGAGGGGAAAGGGACTTCACGGTGAGCAAACCACAGAGCCCCACCCGCCCCTGGCTCCGGCTTCTGTCCGCTCCGTTTACCAGTCCCTGGCACGTCCTCTCTCGGATTTTCTCTGACTTGGGGGGCCCTGACTGGCCCGCTCTCCCAGCCACCTGCCCCCGCCGTACAATCCGTTGCACAGACAGCTGCCGGAGTAATGCTTCAAGTCAGGCGGCGTCACCCCTCTGCTCTGGCCCTCTGATGCCTCCCCGTCACGTGCAGAAGGAAACCCCAGACTTTGAAACCCCAAGGGTCCAGGGCTCCACGTCGCCCGGCTCGGGCCTTCTGCTTCCGCCTCTCCTCCCCGCCTTCCTCGCTCACAGCTCTCCATCCCACGCTGGTCCTCCGGTCACAAAACCCGTCGCCCTGGCCTCGACCTCGGGGCCCTGCACAGGATGGTCTCTCCGTGTTGGAGACCTTCCCCGCGGCCTTCACGACGTCGGTCATGTCTTGTCATCTGGGCCTCGGCTCTGACGGCAGGTCCCCAGGGAGCCTTCCCTGACCCCCAACCAGGCTGGCCCACGCCGCAGCCACTGTGCAACCCGTTTCCTTTCTTCGAGCACCTTTCGCAATCTGAAATCGTTGAGTCCGTGCGTAATTTTGCGTTATCTTCCCCCGCTAGAACGCAAATTCCCAAACAGCAGGGGTCTCGTCTGTAATATTTACAAGCACCTTACGCCCACAGTATTTACGATGGCGCCCAGTACAAAGAAAGCACTCAACAAACATCCGCTGCCTGGATGAACGAACGCACTAGCGAACGAATGAATGAATGAATGAATACCAGAACTGCCATCTGACGCAATATATACGATAACTTCCAGTACTCACGATACTTAACTAAGCAAAATGGAATGGCCCCTTCTCGAACGTGCCAGAAAACAGAATCACTGACCGAGGTGACAGCTCTCCCTGTGGAACCGTTGAGGGCCCAACCGATCAGTCCCACGTGGAAAGCAAGAAACACATGTAATTGGCGTCCACTGGAAAGCGGCCACCGAGGGTGGAGCTGGTGAATGGAAGGAGCCCACTGACCCCTTCCTCGGGATTCTGGGGCCGAATCTGCTTCTCCCCCTGCTGCGCCAAGGCAGGTGCCTTCACTGCTCCCCTCCCCCATGGAGCCGAGAGAGGCGGGACCTCACGTCCCCCCCAGCCTGGGAACCGAGTCACTCCTGTCACCGAGCTCACCGCTGTCCCACCAAGAACCCCGGCCAGAAGGAGTGCTCCTCGGGACTGTGTCCTGCGTCACGTCAGAGCCCCTTCATGCGACTAAATCGTGTTTTTCTTAAATTGATACATCCAGGTGTTCTAGCCCCACCGACACTGTTAAAGCCACGTGCTCGTGTCGAGGAAAGCGAGCACGGTTAATCTGTTTCCGTTCTTGCCAGCCCACGCGTGTAACGATTTAGGGGGTTATTTAGGTTTCCTTCTGAAAAGAGTCTGAGAGATGCATGAACCCCAAATCTGAGGACGGTCGCTTGTGCGAAACCAGCAGTTATTTTTGCCTCTTGCTCATTATTTTGCCCTTCAGAACGAACTCCCCCCTTGGGAGCTGACAAACAAAGATAAATCACCGGTCTAGGGCAATCCAATCAACTAAGCTGCTGTCACTTAAACGAATCTCAAAAACCCACATTTTGCCACGGCGGCTAAAGCCGCATCTCTCGCTGTCCTCCGCCATGTGACCTAGGACGGCGGAGCACAAAGGAAAGGCAGCAGAGGCCGGGCTCGCCGTCACTCGGACCTCACGCCCGGGCCTAACTAGTCCCTCCCAGACTAGAACAGTCTGCGATGCGCGTCCCGCGCCTTCTCCGCCTCGCGGACCCAAATGCCGCTTTTTCACACACGACACAGCATACGTGTGACTTTCCGCTGATTCCAGACGTGACAGGGTCTGACTAAGTCAAACGTCACCTAGTTTAAGGGACAGATACTATTTGATGCAGAAGTTCATCTCTCATGACGGCAAGAGCGAGGGCTAACGTTTCCCGCGTGCTTGCTGTGTGCTGGAGGCTTTTCCATGACCCTGTATGCAATATGTCGTTTACCCTTCCTTCCCAGCAGCCCTCCAGGTAGGGACTTTAACTGCATGATAATGATCACACGGAGCGCGCGGCACGCTAGAGGCAGACTGCCTGAGTCTGCTTCCCAGCGCTGGCACTTACTTGCGACGTGGCCTTGGGCACGTTATTTAACCCATCTAGGCCTTAGTTTCTTAATCTTTAAAATGGGCATATTAGTATTATCTACCTCATAGGGTTTTTGTGAGGAGTAAATTATATATATGAGGCTTAAAGTAGTTAATTGCACTACAGAGAACACTGCGTTAGAGGTTCCAAACTCTGGTCATTTTTATACCACGTACAAGATCTGGGCCATATTCCCGCGTGCCGTTTTATTGTCAAATGCCTTTTTGCATCGCGATTCTGACACTCCCTACTTAGAGTCAGGTCAAATTTCAAGTGTCAAGGAACAAACAGTCCTCCACCAGACGAGCCTCACTCGAAACACCTGCCACGAGCTGCAGGGCCCGGGCCCCCCGCCGGTCCAAGGGTCCTCGCTGCTCCTCAGGTTCGACACTTTGCCAGACGACTCGCGGGACTCAGACAGTGGATTCGCTGGTGAAATAATGCTCAGCACTTGTGACTGCGCTTGTTATAACAAAGACAATCGGGACCGGATGCAGAGACGCGGAAGGAGACCAGGGAGGGTCCCCGACGTGGAGCTCCCGTGTCCGCAGGACGCATGGCCCTCCCAGCTCCTGAATGTGTCTTACCAGCCAGGAAGCTCACCGAGTCGGCATCTAGGGCTTTTATTGGGATTCCAGGACCCAGGCTGGACTGACTCAATCACTGGCCTCGTGATTGCATTCAGTCGCCAAACTCATCCAGACGTCAGGTGACATCCCTCGAATCACGTGGTGGGTCACTCCCACGTGGCGGGCCCCCATTCTGAAACCGTGTGGGGACCAACCACGAGTCCCCTCTTAGCACCCCCCAGGAATAACAAAAACCCTTCCATCGCTTGGTAATTCCAAGCATTCAGAGGTAACCTCCCAGTAGCCAGGGACAAGGACCAGACAAATTCTTTACTGTACAACATTTAAATCAACTCGCTGTTTGCCTTGAATAAATTCACCTCGGTCGTAAGCAATAACGTAACGTAGTCAGAGGTTTGGTGTGTTAGTCACACCTTCTCTCATACACGTCAAGAGAGAAGAGTGACTTCGAAGTTAAAATGTTCAGCTCATGTCACCCCGAATCGTCTCGGGTCACCATTTACTCACTCGTTTTTAAAAGTTTGCTACGCGATGTTGCCAATGAACCCATCTTCTGCTATTCTGCATGCCTTAGGATTGTTCCGTGTGAGTGGATCGTTCCGGGGACCCCGAGGGACTGTCAGAGTCACCTTGTCCCATCCTCTCATCTGATAGATGACGAAACAGAGACCCAGCACAGGGAAGTGACACAGCCAGGTCCACACAGCGAGGACCCCTCTCTAGTGTGGGGTCTTTTCACTGCTTTCGGAGAGCTCCACTCCCCCCACCCCCCGCCCCGGCGTGGGATGCTCGGAGGGGCGGAGGGGAGGAAGGGAGGGGAGGGAGAGCCTGGCATGTCTCTTCTCGCGCTAAATGCCGACGGCATCACGGGGGGACCGCAGCCTGCGAGGTGCCGAGGATGGCGCGTTGGGTCGACCAGCTCTCCGAACGCGGAGCCCATCCAGCCAGGCTCTGCGGCCAGGGTCCCTCTGTGGCCAGGTTCTCCACCCCGGCCTGACCGCTATTATTTCTCCCCGGGCATTCCGCAGACGTCTCCATGAGACACCCCCGCCCCTGCCTGCAAGCTCGGGAAAACCCATTGTCTACCCTTCCTCCTCATCTCTGCCAACGCGAACCTCACGGAATAACAAACGCTGCGTGGGTCCCTGGGACGATGAAACCGACGAACAGCTAGCGGGAGGAATTTGCGTTTTTGAAAATAAACTGGCCTCTCGGGAACTTTCCTCCGGCCTGCTGAACGACGCCCCTCTGCAAAACGGCGTTGATTTGTCCTTTGCCTAGCGGGAATGGTCAAGGGAGGGCAGAGACAGGCGTCTGTTTGTAAAATTCAACATTGATTTTCCCCCCCTCGTATGTGTGCCCAGCCACGATTGTGGCAAATGGTCTTTTAAAAATTTAAAAATACATTAAACAGACTAATGGGCCTCCGATAAATGTGTATGTGAATAGTTCCTTCCGCGACATGGCTTCCTGCCACGGAAACTAAGTGCCTTCCCAGAATACACTGCAAGTAATCTCTTGACAGCTGACAGCTACTATTTTGGATTCTGATACTTTATACCCGTGTTTAAAACAGACTCCAATATGTTTTGACTCATCATTTTTTTTCCCCCAGTCGGTATCATAATCCTGCAATGTCCTTCTGCAAAATCTGTCGCTGTCAGCCCCCTCGCCTGTCCCCTGCTGTCATACCAGTCCAGGGACAACTCTGCTCTGGGTTAACCAAAGCCAGTTCTGCACTGGTCTCCTTACGGCACGCTGTCTGTGTGGTGACGCTCTCCGCCAGTCCCTGCAGCCACCCCTGTCTGGGAGGCGGTCTAGGGACCGATGGGACTCAGTCTCTGGACTGAGTTTAGGTCCTGACCCCCATGTGGATTAGCTCTGGAACTCTGGCCAAGCGGATTTATCTTCGTGAGCCACTGTGAGCATATCTGCGAGGGAGGATGAAGTGCATAACTTATAAGGTTATTACGGAATTAAACGGGACCATCCACGTGAAGTGCTTAGCACAATGTCTGGCATATTATAAACGTCCAACAGGCGGCAGCTATAAAAATCCATGTTAACTATTGAACCAAGTCTACAATCCCTTAACTGCACTGCAAAGCCATAAACGAAGCCATCGTCCATGTCTCCCCAGGGCTTATTATTTATTTCGTAAACAGAGTAACAAACTGATGATTCATCCAATCCTGCGAACCTCAAAGCTCTGGGCATCTGCCCCCAAGGCACTGTGCTCCTGCCAGCGAGGTGAGGCACGGCCCTGTACACAACTTACCCAATGTCCCTTAAGTCGCAAGCTGGCGAAACCGAAGTCCCAGGGCGAAGGACCCGTGGGTCACCCACCACCCAGACAAAGCCCTGCCAACGGCCGAGCCTGCTGGCCGCCGCCAATGGGAGCTCTCCCCGACTGCTGACACGGCGATCTCTCAGCACCCCGTTTTTAGGCACGCTGAGCTGTCTCCCCGCTAAACTCTGAGCCGCTCGATGATAGAGAAAACCTCTCATGCATCTTTTGTCATCTTCGGGGACAAAATTCACTTGCCAAGTGACACGGAAGCGTTGTTTTGTTGTGGGGTTTGGTCTGAAGCGCAGAGCTCGGGGCAGCGAGCGCGTCTTGCTCCACCTGTCCCGCCGCCTAAGACTGTGTCCGAGGAGGCGGCTTTCAGCGTCGACTCACAGGACCCGGACTCGACCCAGCTTAAACGAAACGCGGGCGTTTACCGGCTCGCTGATCAAAAAGCCGATGATGGCACCAAATTCAAGCGAGTCTAAGTCCGGCCCTGGAACGCGGCCCCTGCAGATGGGGCCCCTCCCGGCCTTCGTCTCTGCTGTCCTCTGCGCCCGCCCTGTCTCCGCGCCCCCTGCCCGCTGTCCCGACGCCCCAGCAGCTCCAGCTGAAACTTCTATCAGCCCACAGCTCGTGAGCAGGAGCTTCTCCCCCCAGAACCGGCGCCCACGCGTTCAGCTGGCTCGAGCCCCGTGCCCTCCATCCGTTGTATCTGGGGGATGGTGAAGACCTTGACCGACAGACCCCTCGGGATCGCTGCGAATGAGAGAAGGGACGTCCCCTAAAGGAACCGGGGCTGCTTCAGACCAAGGAGAAAGCCTTCCTGGCTAGACGGACAGACAGGCAGGCAGACAGACGTCTGTCAGGGCACCCGTGGCTCTCAAACCCTCATTTTACATACGCAGCTGCTGTAGGAGCCTCTTAGCGGCTTAGTGCCAGACCAGTCCGGAGACCGGCCCTAAGGGCCCACCCGCTGCGGTGACAGCCTGGCTCACGCCAGCATCCTTTGGGTGAGCGGAGCCTCTTGAGTCACAAGTTTGTCTTCGTGGCGTTTCCCCTGCGGGTTTCGGGTCCAGGACGAGCTGATCTGGTAAAGCCGGATTTCACGGGACGCTGGCTCTGGCTGGCCTGAGGCCAAGTGGAAGAAGATAATAAATATTTTTAGTTTGACTTCTTCTGAGATCAAGTCAGAAGCTCCTTCTCGTGACATCACGAAGCCTCTTCTGTTTCCTTCCGTATATTTTGGTCAGCCCATCATCAATCGGCATTTATGAACGACCTCCGGGTGCCAGACGCCAGAGTCACCTTTACGGGGCAACCTAAAGCCTGGTGGGCAGCCGGCGTGACGCTGTGTACTCGTCCGTCATGATGGTGTGTGAGGAGCAGAAGGAAGAAACGGGCGTGAGCTCAGCAAAGGCTTCCTGAGACGGTGGAGCCGACAGAGGGCGAGACAAGTGGCGGGGATGGGAGGAAGTGGAGGCGGAACGGGTCAGATCCGCCAAGGCTCGGTCTTGCTGGGAAAGCCAGGAGGGGACGGTGGGAGAGAGAAGGTATGGGGGATGTGGAGAGGGGACGGGTACCGCCCAGGCCTTGCGGGGGGGCCGTTGGCGGTCGGGAGCGCAGTCCCTGCGGGCAGGGCTGGGCCGAGACCTCGTTCCGGGGCCGCCGGCAGAGTCTGCAGGCCGGTCTCCCGGCTCTCGTGGGAGGAAGTCCAGAGCCGGCCCCCGACGGCCCGATGGTAGGCTGGCCACGGCCGGGCCGGGCCTGTGTCTCAGCTCGAAATCTCCCGTCCCACACGGCTCCCCTCCTTCTTCTCACTGGCATTGCTGTCCTGCCAATACCTTGAACCCCAAACTCCATCTCCTGCTTGCTGCTGGCGAACCCGGCTTTAGAGAACAGCGTGGATCGAAACGCAAGAGGCTTCACGCACAGAGCGGGGACGGCCGCTGGGGCCCCAGAGTTTCTGGAGGAGGCAAATGCCTGAGCCGACCAACTCCCACTACCTCCCAAGGTCTGACACGAACATCGGCCCTGCTACGAAGCTGGGGACACGAAAGATTAAGAAAACGCCCCGTTCTGTTCGTTCAGCGAGCATCTGCTGCGTGCCTGCCTGACGTCTCAGAGTCAGAAAGCGAGACGTGGCACAGGGTCCCCACGGCGGGCGCCTCGGAGATGCTTCCGAGACGATGCGAGCTGGTGGGGAAGGACATGCGAGCCAGGTAAACGTCAGAACGAAGATCCGAGACACAGGGCCGTAGGACGGGCTCGGGATGCACCTCCCGGGAAGCTCCGCAGCCTGGGGCCCTTCACGCCACGGGAACTCGTTCTCAGGCTCTGGAGGCGAGAGGCCGAAATCGAGGTGTCGGCAGAGCCCCCGCAGGCTCGGGGCCACGTGCGTCCTTGCCTCCTCCGGCCCTCGGCCCCGCGGGCTCCGCCGCCGCCGTCGCGTGGCGTCCGCCCGTGTGTCCGTCTGAATCTCTGTGTTTGCTCCTCGGCAGGACACCAGTCACTCTGCCATAGCGCCTCCCCGAGCAGGGCGCGACCTCTTCTTAACCCAGTCGCATCTGCAAAGAGCCTACTCCCCAGGGAGCTGACGTTCTGCCGTTCTGGGGTTAGGACTCCACGTATCTTTTGGGGGGGGCGGGGCACAATTCGCCCCAGCACAGGCTTCGATAAGAATGTCACTAGCCTAGGACGATGACCGTTAAGACCACCAGTTTCAGTCAGAGTCTAAAACGGACAGCGTGGCTTCTCGCTTACCATGAGCCGCTGAACTAGCTGCTTTTCCCCCCTGGGCTGAAGCCTCCTTGGGGGACGGACAGGAGTGACAGCGGGACGAGCTCCCTGCGATTTCTCTCTTGCGACTCTCCTTCCTTCCGGGCATGGCCCCCCTGCTGTAACGCGGGGTCCTCTGGCTTTCTGGGGCTGGTTCAAGCAGAAACCAGATGCGTCGCTCACACGCAGAGGCATGGAAGACCTAGCCCTCCACTCCCTTGGCCCCCCGACCCCACGGCCAGTCCCGCTGCTCGTGTTGAGATGACAGCATCATGAATGACGGTCAGTGAACACACCCGTCTATCCGCGATGGCAGTGTAGTGTGGACAAGGAAGAAACCTCTGTGCCATCAAGCCACTGAGATTTTGGTGTTTCTGCTGCCACCGCACAACCCACGCTGGCCTGGCAGATCCAGTGACGTCACAAGACAGTTACAGAACTGTGTGTTTGGCTTGGCGCTCGACTCACAGGAGGCCTCTGCGGGACTGTTCTTATCCTGCCTACAGGGGAGGGGACATTGCAGCATTTACACAGGAAAACATTTGGGAGGTTCGTTCTCGTTCTATGGTGTGGAAAAAAAACCCTTGGCTTCACCACCTGGTATGTCCCATCCACACTGGTAACTCTCACTGAAAGCTACTACCTGTCGAGTCCTGTTCTAACCGCTCTACGTGCACTAACCCGTTTGATCCTCACCGCTACCGTGGGAGGCAGGTACCAGGATTATTCTTCTTCGCAGGTAAGAAGGACATTAGAGCACAGCAAGGCTCAGAAACTTTCCCAAAGTGCGATGTCAGGTGACGGCAGATCGACCCTTGAACTCACTCCGTCCGGCCCCAGCCTGAGCCCGCCCTGGACGCATGTTCCCGCACGAGCAAGCGCGAACAGCGGGGCCCATCTGAGGACACCCCGGGACTGTCTTGGAAAGGAAAGCAGAGGGAGAAGGAGCATCTTGCTCTCGAGATGCCCCGGGTCGAATCACCCATTATCCCAGGAGAATAACAAAGTGCTTTCCAGTCTCATCTGCTAAGCGTGGGCTCGATGGATTGAAAACATTTGCGACCCAGAGACACCGTTTTGCAGAGCCATCACCAGCAGGCCGACCCATGTGACCCATGTGGTTTTAGCCAGACATTTGTGAATGAGCAGGGCGCGCGCACCGCCTGGAGGCTTGTGCACGCAGGAGCGGGTGACGCTGCCCGTGGAGGTGACAGGCCCTTGCACTCCGAGGCTGCTGGATGGGGAGATCGGGTCAGAATTCCGCTGGAATCCAGGGTGATGGGAATGTGGCAGCCACCTCGACTGGGTCCACCCGTTTCTGTGGGTCTGGCCGTCGGCCCTGGTCTCCGTGAACAGCCCTACCACGGCAGGTAATGGAAGCGCTCAGCCCTCTCCACAGCCGAGTCCAGGTTGCTCCAGGAGCTGGGAGCCAGGTGACCGGATGTGTCTCATGTGCTGTGGCTTCTGGAGAGAGACGTTTGAGGTGACCCAACTGTGTTCAAGTCCCAGAGGCTGGGTGTTCTAAACAATAGAAATGTATTGTCTCACGATTCTGGAAGGCAAAGTCCAAAAACAGAGTTAGGCAGGGTTGCGGACGCTGGAGGCCTCTGTCCTTGGCTTGCAGATGACTGTCTTCTCCCCGGTCATCACATGGTGTCCCTGTGTGTCCATGTCCTCACCTCCTCTTATAAGGACACCAGTCATATTGGACTAGGGCCACCCCAATGAGCTCATTTTAACGCGATCCCCTCTTTAAATATCTTACTTCTGAATGACAGTTACATCCTGAGGGACTGGGGGTTAGGACCTCAACATACGAGTTTGGGGGGCACACAACTCAGCTTGTATCACCGTCAAGTACAGGAATCAGGCACCTCCGGCGAGACAGAGAGTCGCACGACCCCTTACGTAAGGGGAGTGGGTTGGACGGGCGATTCTCCCTCAAACTCGGCAGATGGTTTTGAAGCTTGTTTCGTTCGATCAGCCATTCTTTCCTACTCACCGCAAGGAAAAGGGCAAATTAGTGGAAAGTCTTGCGTGAAGGGGACGCCGTGGTCGGAACCAGAGAAAGGCAGCCCCAGCCGGCCACACCGAGCGTCCGACCGTCTCGTATTCTGCACTCCATACTTCTACGCAGCACTTCACGGTTTCCATTACTTTCATATGGGTTGTCTCTTTCTATCCTCACACCGTGTTGCAGGTGACGATGTGAATGTCCCCAGAAGGGTGAGGTAACTTGTTTCGCATCACATGGCCGTGTAGAAACAGGTAGGGACGAAAACGCCAGTCGCCGGAATCCTAGGAACTCAGAAGCATCAGCACTCGACTCCTGGGACCTGCTTTCCAGCATGCAGAAAGCTTTTTTTTTTAATGGCCAGAGCAGTTGGAAGCTATGGCTCCAGCGGCAGATGAGTAACATCTCAAAACGGCAGAAACGGTTCTTTCCTATGTGACTTTTTTTTTTTTCCAGAAAGTTATTGTGGCCTCCCAGGCCAGGGCTTCTCAGCCTCAGCATCGCTGGCCCTTTGGGCCACATGGTTCTTCCTTGCTGGGAGCTGACCCCTGCACCGTGGGGTGTTCAGCAGAATCCTTGGCCTCCAACCGCTGGACACTGGTAACGCACTTACGCCACGCCCTGCTTCCAGCTGCGACAACTCAAAATGTCTCCAGATATTGCAAATGATCCTCAGGACTCCAAATCAGCACCGGTTGAGAACCACTATTCTAGGTCAAAAGAGGGATGGTCCCTTCAAGGCTTTAAAAGTGTATGTGTGAATACTGTGTACTCCAGAAGCCAACCCAGCCATCAACTCAGGTCCGATATTCTACTCACTCTGCTCCACCCAATAACCACCAAACGGAGCAAGCGACTTCCGAGTCAAGCGTTTAACCTCCGCGTACCCAGTTGCCTCATCTACAAAATGAGCAATAACAGTCGTTCGGGTCTGCTCATCTGTCACGTGCCTACGACTCTTGAATCTGTGATACTCGTTTTCGTTCAGTAACGCCGGATGATTTGAATTCTTGATTGAAAATTATTTTGCAGTAGGACTTATAGCAGCAACTCAAATATAATATGTGCGTTTAAAAAGCGTGGCCCAAAATACTTAGCCTAAAGGTCACGGTCTAGTTATCTCAGTAAGTTTGTTCTCCTGTAGACCAAGGGGGCGTTCGAGAAATCAACCGCCGAGGCTATTTTCTTCTGAGCAAGGCAGAGCTCAGAGCAAAGGGGCCATTACCTGCCCTTGCAAGAGTGAGCATTAGAGAACGGTACGAAGCTGTTAATGCTATAATCAATCTATGGCTTGGCACGAGAACAGAAAAGAAAGGAGTAGAAGAGGATGTATAGCAACCACAGCTTAGTCCATAAAAACATTTCATAGGAGTCGCAATGACCGCTAAATGTGAGAAACCGTGTTTAATGCTATTAATACCAAAGAAATGACGATTAAAACATCAAAAACATTATTTGCGACTATCAAATGGCATATCTCAACCAGAAATTTGTAAAATTATGATATTAACCAAGAAAAGCATTCAGAGAAATGGAATTATTGGGTAGCCGACTTTGTAATTAACCTAGCTTCTGACTTGGAATATATAAAATAATACTTTTAATTAAATAATACAATATTATTAAAATAATCAATGTTCATTTTTAAAAAGTGTAACTATAACACATGCTCTTTATAGACAATTTTGAAAATACGAAAAAATATGAAGACAAACTTTGAAATGACCTTAAGTTCTACCTTCCACACATAACCATTAATAACAGAATGGGGTGTCTTTAACCCAGTAATTCATTCATAGATGTGATAGTGGGTCCGGTTCTGTTCTTATCTAACATTATATTTTGATAATTTCCCCATGTTAAGAGATATTATTTAAAAAAATATTGATGGTTATTTGTGTAAGTATATAGAGTTATACATCTATAAAACTATGATATACATATATATCATAATTTAGTCATTATCATTAAACATTGGGGGTTCCAATTTTTGTGAAAAATAGTAATGCAATAAATCTACCTACAGATTATTCTTTGTATACATCTCTCTTTCCTTGCGTTTCTAGAAGCCACATGATTGGGTCAAAGGTCATGGATATTTTTGAGACGGTTGATTGCTATTCGATTCTCTCTAGGATCAACCTAGCAACTCTTACTCCTCGTGTAGACGTAAAGAGTGTAAAAGATCCTATTTCTCCACCTACATCTCCCCAAGCCATTCCTGCGACTGTATCTCAAATGCACTAACATTAAATAATATCATTTTTTAAATTTTGCCAAATAACTTTACCTTAATAGATGAAAAATATTATTTTTTTTATGTTTAGGTTGAATTTTTTTATTTTTAGAAGTTTGAGCCCTTTTATACATTTATTTTCCCTTTGTATTTCTATTGCTTATTTGCACCGAAGTCGATTTCTGTGCTACCTGTCCGACCCTGTGCCGCTAACATCGTATTTTGATCATAGGCACCTTGCAAGATGCACTGCTATCTAGAAAGGCAAATTCCCCACCAAATTACTCTTTGTGCTCAAAATTTTCTTAGTTTGTTGCCACGTTTTTACTTCCAGGCATACTTCGGAATAACCACGGAAAATCTAGAGACTGTCCTTTAGAAATTTTTAACTGAAACTGCATTTAACTTGTATATTTCTTTACAAGAAATCAAAGTACTTATAATATTCAGTTTTCCCATCCACGTGTTAAAGCTCAATATTTGATCCCTTCATTAAACTTTGTTTCTCTGGGGACAATAGATTACTTTCTAAGTTTATTTGTGGGTCTCTAGTATTTTTCCTGCTATTTTGAATATCATCTCTTATTTTAATACACTGTCTAACATTTTACAACTGGTACATAAGCTAGGTAATTCTCACTTAGTTTGGAATTTGGCAGGTATATCTAATAGGTTTCCAGTTAAGTTCTTTTCTATTCATTCATAGTAATTTCCTAATGTTTATTAAACATTAATATAAGTGAAAACTTATATTATGATAGAAAGTATATATTTTTTTAAATGAAGCCCAATTTTCAATATATATAAGGAGTGTAATTGCCAGTCCAAGAAAACATTTGACAATCTACTCATCTGTGTGCAAAGTACAACAGATATTATTCTAACACCAGTATTTTCTTCTCGGGGGCTACCTCCTGTTTCTTATAATTCTTTACTCTGAATTTTCTAAATCTATATTTTCTCAAAGCATTCCTTCTCATTTCTGACACTAGCCTAACATTAAAACCCAGGGGCTTCAGATACTCAGGTAATTGTTTATTCTGGTAAGTTGTGAGCTGAATCGGGGGAAAAAAAAATCTCTCAAAAGGGAAATGGTAAGTTAGAACTTAACTCAGGGACAATTTAGATGGTAGATAAAAGGACTATACTAAAGCTGAAATTAAAAAAAAAAAAAAATTGGTTTGAAAAGTCCACTCCACTGTTTACTATCTGGATGACATAGGACAATTCACTTAATTTCCCTCATCTATGAAACGGAACTAAATAATAAATAAATAAGTAAATAAATAAATAAGTCGGCAAATAAAAATAAATAAATAACACTATTCATAATGATAACGCTAAAACTCACCCTCAAATTCCGAATGCCCGGCATACAGTAAGCGCTCAAACGATGCCCGTTGAAAGGCTGACGTGTCACCTTTCTCACGGGCGGGCGTCCGGGTAATAAATGTCGCGCGAGCATTTCACGCCGTGGGCCTCGACGAAGACACGAAGTAGGAAGACACGTCGTGCACCACAAAGCACGAGGCGCGTGCAAAGGGCTTTTCGCCCGCCTGGAGGGGCGTGGTCGTTTCCCCACTCGGAAGATGTGAGGTTTCAAAAGGCGTCTTCCCTGCCTGCTGCGATGGCGTGGCCGTTTCGGCCCTGGCTGTGGGACTGGCGTGTGAGAGCCAGCTCCACGTCCCCAAGCGCAACGCGGAGGGCATGGGAGGACTTCCCTGACTCGGCGAAGGGGCGGGGGGAAGCGGAGCTGGAAGACGGGGCTCTTCAGAACTGGACCAGGACCAGAGGCAGCTTCCAGGTGGACCCCTCGGCTCCCTGGGCTTCCTCGGGCCCGGGAAAGGCCGTGTCAGGTGACACGGGAGAAACATGCAAGGGGAAGAGCATGTTGACAGCCGAGGTTCTGTTTTATAACAACGGTGGCAGCTACGCTACTTCAAACAGATGCCTTTGAAGTATGTGCATGTGCACACACCCGGTCGAGTCGACCTGGGGGAGACAGGCTGTCAGGAAGGCAGATGGAATAAGACAAAGAGGCAGGAATTGCGAGCTCTCGTCTGCGGTGCTGACTCCCCGCAACGCTGGGTGCTGGGAGGGGGCCCGCCCCTCCGCCTTACCCTCAACCCAGCCAACGGATGCGAGAAACTGAGGCCCACGTCAGCGTCACCCAGGGCTGGGCAAGCAAGCGCCCAGTGACCCTCGCCTGAGGGGTGGGGTTCTGGGAAGTGGTTTAGGAGAATACAGTGCAGATCTGAGGTCAGAGGGCACCTCTTGATGGCTTTGGAAACCTGCATTTGGGGTCCAGCTCTGTGAGGACAGCTGGGCCTGCTGACCGGATGTGGTGTGCCCCCACCCAGCCAGACGGATGGGAGCAGAGGGCCCGCCCGACCCTCGTCACTGCAGAGTGCAGCACAGGACGCAGCAGCAAAGGGGCTGGGTGGCCTTTTTGACTTTGTCATCCTGTCCCCTAGAAAGGTGGCTCAGTGACAGTCCCCAGTTTTGATGGATCAGATTATTGGTCCCTACTAACGTGGGGAAGAGTAACGGCAGGAAGTGTGGGGACAGCACCTCCTTCCTAGATGGACAGGTTCACGGGACGAGAGGAACACTGCTCTCTTCCCCCCAAATTATGATTTGCGCCATTACCAGCTTCATATCTAAATGTTATACTGAGAGTCTCCACGTAAATAATAAGTAAAAGCCAGGAGATTGCGGTGGCTTCAGTAAGTATTCTATATCGGGGGTGATTGTACACGCAATAGGCCAGTGCTCACCTACTGGGACTGTTGTAAATAGCTAGGTTCATTGTCTAAGACACATAGTCAGTTGCCAAGTAATATCATCAATACGGCACAAGAAGGTCCTGATTCGAGAAAGACTGAGGACGCTGGGCGACGAAAACAGCTTCCTCACTTAGACACCGCCGACTGGCGTTTGTCCTGATTCTCACGGGACACAGACAGGGTTTTCCAAGCCGAAAGGTGATCCTTGAAGATCCGCATCTTGACGAAGTCCGAGTGTTAGCAACACTCCACAGTTCAAAACTTCGGTCAAGCAGGCCGCTCTTCCCAGATGTCTGCGTTACGTTTGCTGCTCTCATTCTGTTTTACCGTATTATATTATGAATATTATCTTTTTTTTACTACAGTTAAGGAATGCAGAATCGAAGGTAACGGAGCGTATTATTATTGGTTTGTAAAATACTGGGTAGCTATTTGCTTGGAGTCTTCTATGTAAACCTCAGAAAGGATGCGTGGGTTTTCTGCATGATCAGTATGACCAACATGATCGGTGATGTCCGTAGTCCCCACAGCAGATAGATGAGCATGCGGAGAAGCAGCAAGAGGCAGCCACAGAAGTTCACGCTAGGCGGGGCTTGCTAAGTGGCTCTGGGGCGAGTCCCATCGTCTGCTTACTTATTCTCAGTGCGTCTTGGGGCGAAGAGTTGAGCTTACAGGGACCTCGAGCCCACCTTGGGCCTTTGCCCCGTCAGTTATGTCAGGGTCTTGGTCCCCAAGCACACTTCCAGCTCTCTCTTATACCCTCCTGGGAAGATCTCTAGTGGAAGTAACAGGGTTTCCTCCCCAGCGCCGTACTTCCTGTCTGTCTGTCTGTCTCTCCCTCCGTGAAGCCTTTCGCTTGTCACTACATAGCTCTGGGAAACCGGGCTTTGATTGCCAGCTCTATGATTTGCGAGCCGTGTGACTCAGGGCAAGTCAGGCAAATGATTTAATCTCTCTGCCCTGCACCTCCCGAGCCGTGGAACGAGGTAATAACCATATCTGCTTCGCAGGAAGTCACCCTGCCCACTGTGCACACCACGAAAATGCTCAACTGCAGTAGCTGGGTGATGGAAAATGATGTTTTAAATTACTGTTTTTTTCCTTTCCAGTGGAGATGCTTCGCCACACCAGCAGGGACGTCCCACCCAGGCGAGGCACCCGAGCTGGCTGCCACTGTGATCGGTAGATCACTCCAGGCTCGAAAGCTCTCGTGTGGCGGTGACAGCAGCTGCCTGCTGTACTGCCCGTGACCCAGCTGCAGGAACGGGCCGTGCTCATTTCCACGGGCTGCAGGGCAGAGGGCCCCAACTGGGTTGCCGAAAACTGCGCCCCTACGTGTCTCAGAGCTCTGGGGGCCGGACGTCTGGACCCCGCGCCCCTCCCGGCCCCCGCGAGCCGGCCCTCCTCGGCGTTCTCCGCTGGAGACTCCTCCCTCCAGGCGCGGGCTCCTCCTTCATGAACTCCTCCTCGCCTTCCTCCGTGCCCGTCTGTCCCATGCCCACGCCGCCCCTTTGTATGAGGCCATCGGTCATATGGGTTTAAGACTCACCCCAATGACCTGGTCTTAATTCGATTGCCCCGTGAGACCCCATTTCCAAATACAGTCACACGCCAAGGTGCCGGGGGTTAGGACTTCAATGTTTTTTTTTTTGGGCACACAAGTCTACCCGTAAGGGTCCAGCGTAAAGAAGACACGGGCGGACAGGAAGTTTGATGGTCGCGGAGCAAGCTGGCCAGCAGGACAGGCTGCTGCTTCCTCACATCGCTGGCAGCACAGCTCGGGGCAGCAGCCTGTCGTCTGCGTTCTGGCTACATACGTCTCTTCTCCTCTATTAACTTGCTTTTAAATGACCGTATGAGTCTGCTCGGGCTGCCACGTGCCACGTGCCATGTGCCACAGACCGGGCGGCCTCAACGACAGAAATGCATTTTCTCACAGTGCCGGGGCCGGAGCCCGAGGTCCAGGTGCCAGTGGGGCTGGTTCTGGTGGCCTCTCTCCCTCGGTGGCAGACGGCCCTCTTCCCGCTGTGTCCCCACGGGCCTTTCTGTGCACACGTACGTGCCCGGTGCCTCTTCCTCTCAAGGACAGCATGCTTAGGACCTCGTTTAACTTACGACCCCTATGACAGCTCTGTTCCCAAATGCAGTCACAGCCTCGGTATGTGAATTCGGGGGACAGAGTTCAGCACATGACAGTGACATTCTCCTCTAAGCAGCGGTCTGGCCGCATGCTGCTGATTCATCAATATGTTCCGTTTAGCAAAACCTCCACGTGTTTACTGGAAGAAGAAAGAAAAACAAGTGGCCGGACGCTGTGTGGGGAGGCGGCTGGGGCGGGGGGTGCCTCAGAGGCCCAGGTGAGTCGCTTTGCTCACCTGTGTCACTGCTTCGAAGGACAAATACGATGCGAATTTCTAGATGCAGCAATCCCACAGACTGATCCAAATATTTATTTCGAGTCAGGTGTTCTGCTGAGCCGAGAGGAGCAGCCCCCCAAAGAGCACATTTCACCCCACATGAGGAAAACTCAGTTCTCCCCGCTTCCCGCTCCACTGTCCCACAGCACGCTCCACTTCCGGTCACCAAACATGGGGGTTCCCCCACACCGAGCAATTCTCCACGGCGCCCGGGTGTCCCGCAAGTCAGCGCCCCACTGGGAGATGACGTCGCGGTGGCAGGTGAAGGGCACGGTCCTCCATGATGTCCTGCAGGAGCCCCACAAGTCCACTTGTCACTCGTGTTTCTGACCGACTGGCTGTAGCTTCGCGGTTCCAACGACCCCTTCCTTGGGTTCAGTTAATCTCCTCGAGCAGCTCACAGAGCCCAGAGAGACGGTTTGCTCCCCGGATTACTGGTTTACTATAAAGGACGCAACTCGGGAAGAGCCAGATGGAAGAGACACACAGGGCGGGGCCCGGGGAGGGGCCCGGGGCTTACAGACCCGCTCCAGGGGTGCCCCTCTCCCCAAATCTCCACGTGTTCACCGGCCTGGAAGCTCTCTGAACCCCATAATTTGGGGTTTTTTATAAGGCCTCATCACATGAGCATGATCTATCATGAACTCCTTTTTTAGCCGCCTCCCTCTCAAGAGCATGGAGGGCGGGGATGAAAACTCCAGCCTTCAACCACGGTTTGCTCTTTCCGGTGACTGGCCCCCATCCGGCAAGCCACTCAGAGTCACCGCATTAGAACAAGAGATTCTCCTGTCCCCCAGGACGTTACAAGGGTGTAAGGAGCCCCGTGCCGGGAACCAGGGCAGAGGGCAATATACATTTTCTATTGTCCCTCACAAAACCATCCAGTCCTCATTTTGTTGATGGCGAGCAACCTATGGGTTGAACGCAAACTAGAGTGTTTTTCTTTTGTCTTTGTTTGTTTGTTTGTTTGTCTGAGCCCTCCTGAAGACTGCAGCACAGCTGTCTGCCGTGGACCTCCCTCTCAAGTCACGGGTAGCAGGCTCAGAAGTGCCTCCTCCGAGGACACCATAAGGGCTGTCCCTTGGACACTGCCTCCTGCTGCTGCAAAGGCTCACGACTGACTAGACACAACACAGAGTCAAAAAAGATTCATTAAACACACCCGCAACCTGCGTCCTGCATGCTGCGCCCTGCACCCAGCTCACCTGGGTCCCAGGTGAAGCTCCGGGATCACCTCGCGCAGGCCTTCCAGGTGGCCTGGGTGTCTGTGGAACCCCCAAGGATGTCATCTTCTTAGGACTACCAGACACTGCCTCAGCTACCTGGGGGATGGTCCCAGGAGCTCTGCTGTCACGGACGTTCCATGAGCCAGGACAGGGCGGTTCCACCCCTCAGTCTCCATCTTGGGGTGCAGGGTGGGCTTGTCAGAAGCCTAACATCTCTTTGCAGAACCTTGTCCTGCTATTCTGTGACCACCCCACCAGCGTTTACATATTTAGCTTGAAGTGGATTATTTGGGCATTTTGTAAGTGGTCCCAAAGCTATTCTCAAGCTGCTTGCTGTATTCATTCACCCGTCCGTTCCTTAGCTAATCGTTATCGGACGTGGCCACTTCTAGCTAACCCCAATGCCGGGCGGTGGCAGTGGGGGTGACCCAGGAGACCGAGTCTTTCCCTTTGAGCGAGAGATCAAATTGTAGCTGGTCGGCCGCCCGCTAGAACCAAAGGCAGGAAACAGGTCTCTGGGGGCTTCTGTATCCCCACAGTAGTCACGGCTGGGTCATGCTCACAGCAGGTGCTCAATAAATAACTGGTGAGTCACCAACCAGATGTCCAGGGTCAGCTCTGTTGCCCCAGGAGCTCCTGATTTATGGCTCCATATGGTCACCCTCGCTAACCCGCTCGCCCGTGCCCCAGGGGCCCGGCCCTCCTCCATCTGCGGCCCCAGGGGCCCAGCCCTCCTCCATCTGCGGCCATTCCTCTGTTTCCAAGAGCACAAAACAACTTTTCCCTTCCCTTCTCTCCCGTCCTGACCAGCCCGAGCAGCACAGAGAGCTGGAAGGGGTTGGGGGAAATTTCTTCCTCTCCCTGGACAGACTGGCCGGGCTGGAAGAGATACAGAGTTCAAACCATCCCCAGTCGCATCAGCCGTTGTCAGGAATGAGCCGATCAGTCGCAAAGCGTGATAATCCAGAGAAAGTTCTAATGAAGAGAAACGAGGGCGTCTCACACGCATCCTCAGTCACAATGCTGTCGCTCGTGCCCACGTCACAGGACGCGGTTTGTGCCAGGCGTCTGGCTATCGCTTCTGAAAGGGAACTATCTGTAATTAGTGTGTTGTGTCGAATATTTAAAAGTTGCGAAATTACCACGTCTCGGGGCGCCCGTGTGCAGAGCCCCGCAACGGCAAATCGGAAAGGTCGCCAACGCGTCTAAGAGCGTCCGGCTTCGTACTAAACGAGGAAAACGGGCCGCAGCCATCGAAAGCAACGTGCATTCTAGAAAGCTATCTGGCTAATTAACTGTCATCGCACAAATGCCACCAAGCCTATAGAGTGATGACGAATGTCACATGTATCATTCAGTAAATTGAAATCCGAGGGTCGATTTTCTTCTTTTTGCAGATGTTATAGAGTACTTAATAAATAGTTCCTCCCGTGTCCAGCGCCTTCACCCAGCTATCCACGAGACTAGAGAAAATGCACCAGAAATAAAACTCCGAGCACCCCAGGGAGCTCCCGCCAAGCCCACACAGTTTTGTTCACTGGGAAGACCTGGGAACGTCACCAAGACACCTTTTTTTTTTTTTGACTTGTTATTATAGAGAATTTCCAATGTTAGAAGAGAACATGGCACAATGGCCCCGTTACCACATCACAGAGCTGCAACAAGTACCAGTCACGGCCAGCCGAATTTCATCTATGCCCCATCTACTCCCCATAGCAAGGAGACTATCTTGAAGTATGTGCAAGGTGTCGAAGCTCATCAGTAAATATTTCAATTTGTACCTCTGAAGCATACGGGCTCTAAAAACCCTCACGAATATGACCATTATCACATGGACGGTAATTAACAATAATATCTTAGGAACGGCTACTACTCTACTTGTTACCAAGACGATGGTATCGAGCTTGCATATGCAACTCTCTTTCGATAGACTTGGAGCAGTTAATCGGCGGGGGAGGTCGGGAAAGGAGGCCACGTGACCGACCACCTAAGAGCTGAATAATTTTAGCAAACTCATCTAATTTCCCTAAGCTTTAGTTGTTTCAAACATAAATACAGTCATTACAACGGTTAGAGAACACGTAACGTAAATGAAGAATCCAATACAGTGCCTGGCATACACTGAAGTGTATTCTAACGAAAATGGTTAAAATTAAAATATCAGCACTTTAAGAAGTTAAGTTACAGTTCCCCCGGACATTCACTTAGATGATTCATCAACGGCTACTCTGCTTCTGAGTCAATAAGAGCTACTTCTGAACTCATCTTGTGTAGCTTCTCGTTAGCTTCTGATGTTGCTGTTGAGCACAGACTCCTGGAAATATTCTCTTCCCTTGGCTTCCGTGACCCCAGAAACACCTCTTTGGCTGCTCCTTCTTAATCTCTGTTGAGGAAGCTTCTCGAAACGTGATCATTAAATGTCAGATTTCTCTGAAGGCCAGTTCCAATTCTATCTTGTGTGTTTATTTCTTCTACCCTACAACCACACTGGTTTTTTTTCCCCCCATCAACTTCCATGACTGAAACCACCATTTATAGGTTACCAACTTCCAAACTTGTATTTTAACCTTATTTTAGCCCCAGACGTTTTCAATCAACTCCGTAACAGTGTCTTTGCCTGACTGCACCTCATACACAGGTGCGAAACCGAATTCCTATCTATCTGCTTTGGATGTCTATCTATTGCTATACAAGGAATCTCTCCCAAACTTAATGGTTGAAAAATTTTTTAAAAATATTTCTTATGATTCTGTAGGTTATCTGGTTGGTTCTTCTGCTCCGTGTGGGTGGCAACTAGGATGCTGAGAAGGCTTGGAGGTCCAAAACCCACACGGCTGGCCGTCGATGCTGGCCGCCAGCCGGAAGTCAGCCACGGGGACGGCCAAGGTGCCGGTCCTCCCCGACGTGAGCTTGGTTTCCTCGCAGGTAACAGCTGCATTCCGAGTAGGGGCCTTCCAAGGGACAAAGGCCGAAGCTGCAACTCTCTCAACGTCCAGTCTCGGAAGCGAGCTACACAGCATCGCTCTGCCTGCATTTCGCCAGACGAAGCGGGCCACGGGGCCAGCCCAGGTGCAAGGAGGAAGCAGTGATCCTGCCTCGTAACGGGAGCGTGGAAAGGTCACACTGCAAACAGGCGGGCCCGGCGGGAGGGCCGTGGCAGCCACCTGCGGACACGCAGCTTCCCGTGTTCTCTCCCCCTGCAGCCTCTCTCCAGGGCTCCCTCTCATGAACCCACCAGCGTCCCCGGGCTGATGCCGGGCGGTTATCCGCCTCCACGCCATCATCCTCAGCCTCACGAACGCTGCCATTTCTACCTCTGACATCTCTCACGAGTCCGTCTCCTCCCAAAGCCACGGTCACAACCCAGTTCGAGCCACCATCATCATCCCGTCTGGACCGCTGAGATAGACTCTTAGCCGTCACCCCGTTTCCACTCTGCCAGCCTTGCGTCCATTCTTCCGAGAGCAGAAGAAAACGATCCTTCAAGTAAAGCCCATCTCGTCACTGCTGTTCGGTGACGTTCAGATCTTTAACGCAGCCCGTCAGGTCCTCACGCTTTCGCCACTGCCCCCTCTGTGCAATCACCCTCTCGCCGTGGCCTCAGACGGCTCACACCGCCCCCGACACCAGGGTCTTCCTCGTGCTGTCCCCTCTGCCTGAAATGTCCCCCTCTGCAGCCGACTCGCCCACCTCTCCCGACGTCCTCCACATCGGGAAAACACCAGCCCACCAGGCGCCTTCTGACCCCCCCTTAGATGGAGTTATGGTCTCTACTAGCCGTCCTCACGGTATGGAGGGCCGTTAATTTGTAGCGCTTACCATATAAATAATGAGAGAGTTATTCATTAAGTACAGTCAATTCTGCTTAGTCACGGTACTCACATCCCGTTAAGTTACCGCGAACACTGAATCAGCCACTGCTCCCCTGGGAAGGACCGGTCAGCTTGCTGAGTTGGCATCAGCTGCTCAATCCGCAGCCTCGTTTTGTGCGTGCGTCGGTTTAGACACCTCACTTAGCGCAAATGGTGGATACGCCCGCATTGGCTTCGGGGCCAACAGCGCCGTGATGGTGACTGAACGGAGCTCATCTCACGCCTGTTTTTCTCCATAAGGCATGTCGAGGGCTCCTTGTACTTAGAAATACGAGATAGCATTTTAGCACTGAGCCGGGGGAATATTTACAACAGCAAACCCACCGACGAAAATACAAAGCGCACACACGGAAAGGGTCCTCGCCCACGGTACGCGTGGAACAAGGAGGCGGGGTGTCGTCGTGTTTAACCTCAGCAGGCCACAGGGCGCGGGGCAACTCAGACTCTTGGCTGCTCTGTATGTGCCCGCGAACGACCCCAAAGTGCTACGCGGGATTTATCTGTAGGGAGATGAGAATAAATTCTAGCAAAATTGTGACTGGGACAGAGCAGTCCCCACAGGAAGATAAGAGGCTCAAT
Organism: Pteropus medius; assembly: GCF_902729225.1. Classification (NCBI taxonomy): domain Eukaryota; kingdom Metazoa; phylum Chordata; class Mammalia; order Chiroptera; family Pteropodidae; genus Pteropus; species Pteropus medius. Next base: position 23,405,864 of record NW_024349803.1, on the reverse strand, counting down.
GAATAAATAATTGAACGGGTAGATGCTCGAACGGCTAAGAAAGACAGAAAACTGAGGTGATCGAGCTCAAGTCAGCATGACACAACGTCGCAGGTCTAAGTGACATCAAACTCCTTGGTCGAGCGTGCAGTGGGAGACTAGTTTCAGTGCTAAATACATTCGCAGGAGAACCACGGGTGGTGGCCTTGAGTCACTGGCCTGAGACTCAGCTCCTGGGAGAAGGAGCTGCCATGATAAGCAAGGCGTCAAGGCCCCAGCTGGGTAAGTTGGACCTTAAACTAGATGTAGTTCCAGTAAAGAACTGGGCACTAAGTAGGGAAATAAATCAGGACAAAGTCACAGCCATACACCCTCGGCCGCCACAGGAGGAGCACGCTAAGGCTCAGTGGGGGCAGAGCCTCAGGTAAAGCACATTCCACATTCGAAGCCACGAGTCGAATCCCAAAGCCCACTCTGGGCCCGGGCCAGTCCCAAGCTGCCTGAGCCCACGGAGCCGGAGCAAGCTGAGCCGAGTATTAACCAGACAAAGAACTGAAGGATTGACTTTGAAAGATTCAGAAGATACGTTTATTTCAACTATGATTTATCGAGCGGGGGGATGTGGATTTGAGGAACAATCGATGCAAGATGAATGTGCACTTCATCCAACGTGCGAATCTTCGGAATGCAAGAAACAGCCAATTATGTTAATTTCCTAAGGGATTCCAAAAGACTAGATGATTTTCTAATTAGCATCGGGAGGACGACGGCACGTAAGATCATTGTCAGGTATACCAATGTCCTTGAAAAGCAGGGAATGAATGAGAAAACACACTTCGGATGAGAGCTCAATCAAAACAAACTTTCAGACTCGAGAGCGTTTCAAGGGATTCCGTTTGCGTGCGTATACACCTACAAGTGTCCACGTCTAGATTGCACAGGCAAGCACACATAAGTGCAGGGTTTGTCACCATAAGCGCTGACAGACACCTGAGCCACCGAGGAGAGACGGCCGAACGGCCGTGCCGAAGAGCCACTTCTGGTTTTCCTGCCTCTTGCTCAACCTCGCACGTGCCGACCTCACTCCCCGAAACGACACACGTGACGAGAAAGCAGATCACCGCAGAGCCTCGCGGGCTGCGCTCACGACAATCAGCCAAGTCCTCCTGCTTCAGTAAAATGAAACTGTTTACTCGGAGTCTTTTG
>NW_024349803.1:23364937-23404668 GCF_902729225.1 Pteropus medius | reverse complement strand
AAGGCCGAAGCTGCAACTCTCTCAACGTCCAGTCTCGGAAGCGAGCTACACAGCATCGCTCTGCCTGCATTTCGCCAGACGAAGCGGGCCACGGGGCCAGCCCAGGTGCAAGGAGGAAGCAGTGATCCTGCCTCGTAACGGGAGCGTGGAAAGGTCACGCTGCAAACAGGCGGGCCCGGCGGGAGGGCCGTGGCAGCCACCTGCGGACACGCAGCTTCCCGTGTTCTCTCCCCCTGCAGCCTCTCTCCAGGGCTCCCTCTCATGAACCCACCAGCGTCCCCGGGCTGGTGCCGGGCGGTTATCCGCCTCCACGCCATCATCCTCAGCCTCACGAACGCTGCCATTTCTACCTCTGACATCTCTCACGAGTCCGTCTCCTCCCATAGCCACGGTCACAACCCAGTTCGAGCCACCATCATCATCCCGTCTGGACCGCTGAGATAGACTCTTAGCCGTCACCCCGTTTCCACTCTGCCAGCCTTGCGTCCATTCTTCCGAGAGCAGAAGAAAACGATCCTTCAAGTAAAGCCCATCTCGTCACTGCTGTTCGGTGACGTTCAGATCTTTAACGCAGCCCGTCAGGTCCTCACGCTTTCGCCACTGCCCCCTCTGTGCAATCACCCTCTCGCCGTGGCCTCAGACGGCTCACACCGCCCCCGACACCAGGGTCTTCCTCGTGCTGTCCCCTCTGCCTGAAATGTCCCCCTCTGCAGCCGACTCGCCCACCCCCTCCCAATGTCCCCTCACCAGCCATGGAAAACACCACCAGCCCACCAGAGCATGCTTTCCTGGCCCCCAGATGGGTTAGGTTCACCACTAATACGCCTCCTCACGGTATGGAGGGCCGTTAATTTGTAGCGCTTACCATATAAATAATGAGAGAGTTATTCATTAAGTACAGTCGATTCTGCTTAGTCACGGTACTCACATCCCGTAAAGTTACCGCGAACACTGAATCAGCAAACCCTGCAGCCACTGCTCCCCTGGGAAGGACCGGTCAGCTTGCTGAGTTGGCATCAGCTGCTCAATCCGCAGCCTCGTTTTGTGCGTGCGTCGGTTTAGACACCTCACTTAGCGCAAATGGTGGATACGCCCGCATTGGCTTTGGGGCCAACAGCGCCGTGATGGTGACTGAACGGAGCTCATCTCACGCCTGTTTTTCTCCATAAGGCACGTCGAGGGCTGCTTGTACTTAGAAATACGAGATAGCATTTTAGCACTGAGCTGGGGGAATATTTACAACAGCAAACCCACCGACAAAAATACAAAGCGCACACACGGAAAGGGTCCTCGCCCACGGTCCGCGTGGAACAAGGAGGCGGGGTGTCGTCGTGTTTAACCTCAGCAGGCCACAGGGCGCGGGGCGACTCAGAGTCTTGGCTGCTCTGTATGTGCCCGCAAATGACCCCGAAGTGCTACACGGGATTTATCTGTAGGGAGATGAGAATAAATTCTAGCAAAATTGTGACTGGGACAGAGCAGTCCCCACAGGAAGATAAGAGGCTCAATGAATAAATAATTGAACAGGTAGATGCTCGAACGGCTAAGAAAGACAGAAAACTGAGGTGATCGAACTCAAGTCAGCATGACACAACGTCGCAGGTCTAAGTGACATCAAACTCCTTGGTCGAGCATGCAGTGGGAGACTAGATTCAGTGCTAAATACATTCGCAGGAGAACCACGGGTGGTGGCCTTGAGTCACTGGCCTGAGACTCAGCTCCTGGGAGAAGGAGCTGCCATGATAAGCAAGGCGTCAAGGCCCCAGCTGGGTAAGTTGGACCTTAAACTAGATGTAGTTCCAGTAAAGAACTGGGCACTAAGTAGGGAAATAAATCAGGACAAAGTCACAGCCATACACCCTCGGCCGCCACAGGAGGAGCACGCTAAGGCTCAGTGGGGGCAGAGCCTCAGGTAAAGCACATTCCACATTCGAAGCCACGAGTCGAATCCCAAAGCCCACTCTGGGCCCGGGCCAGTCCCAAGCTGCCTGAGCCCACGGAGCCGGAGCAAGCTGAGCCGAGTATTAACCAGACAAAGAACTGAAGGATTGACTTTAAAAGATTCAGAAGATACCTTTATTTCAACTATGATTTATCGAGCGGGGGGATGTGGATTTGAGGAACAATCGATGCAAGATGAATGTGCACTTCATCCAACGTGCGAATCTTCAGAATGCAAGAAACAGCCAATTATGTTAATTTCCTAAGGGATTCCAAAAGACTAGATGATTTTCTAATTAGCATCGGGAGGACGACGGCACGTAAGATCATTGTCAGGTATACCAATGTCCTTGAAAAGCAGGGAATGAATGAGAAAACACACTTCGGATGAGAGCTCAATCAAAACAAACTTTCAGACTCGAGAGCGTTTCAAGGGATTCCGTTTGCATGCGTATACACCTACACATGTCCATGTCTAGATTGCACAGGCAAGCACACATAATTGCAGGGTTCGTCACCATAAGCGCTGACAGACACCTGAGCCACCAAGGAGAGACGGCTGAACGGCCGTGCCGAAGAGCCACTTCTGGTTTTCCTGCCCCTTGCTCAACCTCGCACGTGCCGACCTCACTCCCCGAAACGACACACGTGACGAGAAAGCTGATCGCCGCAGAGCCTCGCGGGCTGCGCTCACGACAACCAGCCAAGTCCTCCTGCTTCAGTAAAACGAAACTGTTTACTCGGAGTCTTTTGGTCTTCAGAGACAAGTCACGGTCTTGGAAATGAACCTGGAGAGTAGTGTTTTAAGGCCAGGGGAAAGATGGGGAACCCTGGGCGACAAAGTATCCCCGATGTGCAGTCCTCTGGGTCCATCTCCCAGCATACGTACACGTGTTGCACATGCTCTGGCGCACACGTGTGCAAACGCACGCACGCGCACACCCACCCACAGAGTCTTGCGCCCCTCACCCTGTCTGATCCTAAGCTGTCACCTGATTCTGACGCTTTGGGTGCTACCAGAAGTTGGCAAGCGGTCTGTCTGTGTGGTCTCTTTCTGCTCCGCGTGGAAACCGTCCGGACCATCTCGAGGGACAGTCTTTAAGCTCCTTCTGCCTAGCGCCCTCATCTTAAGACACTTAGCTTCCTCTCCTGCCAAGATCGTTCCCGTGGCATTTCCACAGCTGTCCTTCAGAACCACTTCTCCGGCCACCAGCATCCACGTGACCCAGAAACGTCTGCCAGGACAGCAAACACGGGTAGGACTGTGAGAGTCTCGTCACGACCTCCAGACTTCGAGTGCTTAGGCGGGTGTGGCAGGTGGGACGGGACTCTGTCCTCACATGCCTGACTTCCGGCTGCCGACACCGAGGGCATCCTCTGAGATCTCGGGCACTCTTTGTCATCCAAGCGGCAGACCAGAAGGAGCAGGGGAGTGACGCACCTTTGGAGCAGCGCTTAAGCAATGACCGACAACAGCCGGTGTGTAGATGCCAGCTCTCCGGCCTGCTGGGGAGCAGAACTCGGTGTGTAGTCTACCCCACTGTTTCCCCCACAGGATTAAACCCCGATGGCCCACAGTGGGTCTGGCCAGATGAATCCCCTTCTTTCTTGTCTGGCTTCTCTTCACTGTCCTATTTCCCCAATCTCTACTGGTCTGGCCTCTACGTCCCAGATACACTCCTCACATCCACCCCCGTCTGAGGAACGCACAGAAGGTGGGGAGAGCTTCAGTAACGCTGCGTGGCAGCAAAGGTGAAATCTGTCCTAGCAGAGCAGGCACACAGAAAACTCGATACGGGGTGTTCAATGACAACAGTACTCCCAAGATCCAAGTGAAAATGCCCCTGGGGAGGCCGGGTCCCATCAGAGTAAATTAAAGAGCATTAGAAAAAGAGAGAGAACCGTGAAGGCAATTCGCAAGCCCGCCGAAAAGCAGAAACGTTCGGAGGAACGCTTGTGAAATGCCATAAAATTAAATGGCGCACTCTTCAGAGCACTTGAAAAGCAAAGTTTTCAGAAAGAACAAACCCGAAGTTCAGGTTTAGAAAGAACGGGAAAATCTCATGAACAATTCTAATGAGCATTTGTCCCAGATGGTATGGGAAAGGCGAAATCAAGGTGCAGGCTGGAGAGACGGGCCGATGGCAACGACCCCACGTACCTGTGCTCGCCTGTCGTAATACGAAGCGGGCCACCGCGGCTCCGCTGCTGGGGGCGAGGTTCACAGTTCACGTCACAGCCGTCATGGGTCACTGGCTGCTCGTAAAGGACTTTGCGGCTCCTCGGGCTGAGAATCCAGTAATGAACGCTCGAGCCGATGAAGCTGAGTTTAATTACATACGGTACAGCCTGTTAGACGTTAAACTTACATTTGTTTTTTGTCGTTATTTTTGCTCAGTCAAGTTTTTATTGTAAGCCTTCACAAGGTAAGTGTCTGTCTTAGCTGCACTTTCTTCTTCAGAAGCCAGGGGCGTCAATAAACATTTAATTTGTAAAAAAGTTGACACATTCTTCTTTATGACGGATGATTTTATGCAGTAGTGAAACCGTTTTCGTGTCTGCCTGGGCATGTGCAAGGAGGTCTGTACTCTGCTCAAGGTGTTCTCCGCCATGGGACACCTTCTTCCTTGTTCCCCAGCTCCCTGCCACCGTCCCACGCCCCGTCACTGCTGTCTGAGAGGACATTTATGTCATCCCTTCCTTAGAAGAGGAAGATCGTGACTGGCACAGTGGCCAGGCTGGCCTCAGATTCACGAGCTTGAACAGAAACGGAGAGGCAAAGCTTTAACTCCAGGTCGCTTAACCTTTCCCAGGTGAGGAGTTTTCTACTTGAATTGCATTTTCAAGGCCTCTTTTACCGGATCAGTAAGCTCGATGTGACACCCCAAATCGTGTATAAGACACATCTGCAAAGGGAAATACCACTCACCACTGCTCATGACATCACGCTGCTGAGAGAGACAGCAGTTTCTGCAGGGAGCTCGGTTTCCCAACCTCAGGTCAGGCCTCTCCCTGCCTTACACAGCCCTGGACGGCGCAAAACCTTCCTCTCCCCGGAACTGAAGCTCTTATGTCCTTTCTGTCCTTCATTTGGAAACGAACAATGCATCGTGACAGCTCCCGAACGTCAAGGTGCTTGGGGACGGGGGTGACTTCTACTTCCAGACTTCTCGCTGGGGCCATGTCGTCAACTCCCGCCCAGGGGCTGGCACCTTACCCGGAAGCCTAGGGCGGCTCTGATGGGGGTGGGGACAGAATGTCGGCAGAGAAAGACGTTCAGAAAATCTGAGCGCATCACCGGTAAGATCCCAACGGCTGAATTGCGACTGCGTCACCAAGCAACTCTCTTTGCAGAATATTCCCAAGCCAGAAGCAGAAAGAAAAGGACTGGGAACATCGACAAAGAAGGCGATGTGATCGGCGTATCTGAAGGACGGGCGGGCCCATGGCACTGGGGCGGCTGCACGGACCGTAAGGAAGCGGGAGGCCCGGGCTGTCCTCCGCCGGTCCGTGCGTTCGTCAGGCTAGTTCGGGACGAGACTCCTTCGGACTCTCCCCCTTTCTGGGGCACGTGGAGGCAAAGGGAAGGTGGAGGTCACGGGTCTCCATTTCTGTCAGACGGAAAATAAATATTTGTAACGGTCAGGAACATGAGAAAAAGGGTCAGAGATGCACGAAGCCAACCGTGTGAATTGTGGCCCATGAGTCGGCATGCCATCTGAAGTTCAATAACTGAGAAATTGAGAATTTCGTCATCAATATAGAATACAGACAAAGAAACGAACCTCATTGCTCCAGAAAAATAAAACTGATACTTTTTAGTTCTCGGGGCGAGTCCCGCGGACAGACCACCCGACCGTATCTGAACACGGTGGCGGACCCCTGTCCTCCTCGGGTTTGATTCCAGGGTCAGAGGCGACTTGAAGAAGAACTTCCGGGTGTAGCACATTTAAGGTGCTTCTTCCCCTAACAACTTTTCTTTGTACTTTATAAACTATAACTTCCCCCGGGCACCCTCCCCTGGCCAGGCAACGTGACAGCCACCGCGCTTCCCTGGGCCCTCAGCGCACGTGTAATTTCAGGCTTACGGTCTCATTCCCACCATGGCGTGATCTCTGCAAGGCCAGGAGCTTTGCATAGCACGACCAGCCGTTCTGGCTTCCTGGCACGGGGCGGGCTGGGGGCAGGAATTCCGGGGCTGAATCTAGGTCATAAGTCACAGAAACAGACAGGACCGTTTGATCATTCTATTGTACATTGCTGTTTCGGGGACATTTACTAGCGTCTGTAAAATATGTTCAAAACATGTATAAAAAAAAAAAACCACAATACTGTTTGCACATTACATTATAATTAAAAAACCACAATCACTGTTTGCACACTACATTATAACTCTGGAATACACAGTCCAAGATCGAAAGGGGACATAATAGTAGTTATTTGGGTTCCAAGACAAGCTCACGTTTTTATTTGAGGAATTGTTACATTAAAATTATTTTTATAATTTTTAACTTAATGTAATACTCATTTTTCTGATCTCCACATCATCCTCTCTGAGACCTTTCCATAACCTGGAAGGAAAAAGCCGTCCTCTCTGAATTCTTTTACAGCTACGGCCCATGACCCTCATCTGTAGACACCGTCTGAGTGACTCACATTCCCCGACCTGCGTGTCCTAAGCTCTTATCTGGGACGGACTCCGTGCTCCCTCCTGGAGGACAGGCTCTCCGTCTTCCACCCCGGGACAGTCTCCTCCGTCCCTCTTGTTCTGCCAAACTGCCTCGCCTGGGCCACCAACACTCCGCCGTCTCAGCAGAGAGCCTGCCACCCAGGGAAACGCGGACCCTCTCGAGACCAGGGAAATTCTGGAGGAAGTGGCCGGGCCCTTCCCCCTGCACCATCCCCTCCTTTGACCATCTCTGTCGACCGCGGGACAGCCACTGTGAGCAGCGTCTCTGCAGATCAGTCAGCCGAGAGGTGCCGCGTGGGGCTGGCCGCCAACCCCTGCAGCTCACTGGTGCTTCTGTTACAGGCAGGGAGGGGGCAGTGGGTGTCCGGTGGGGGACATGACGCCGGCTCTGAGATTCAGACTTGCAGAGTTTGGAAGTTAACCGATGCTTCAGAAGATGAAATGGACGTGTCAGGGGCCTTCGAAAACACCGGTTTTTCGTGGTCACGTGTAAGATTGACAGGGAGGAGATACTGGCCACGGAGGACATGTCTTACAGTGCGACACCGATGAGTCCCCCCCACAGGCCGCTGGACAGCCCCGGAAGTGGGCTGACCGATTTGGAGGAGGAAGATCATCGTCCCTTTAAAACCCACGGGGAAGGGAGCCCACGCGGTCCAGAGTGAGCGGAAGCCTTGAGCCAAAGGCCGAGGAGAAGGCAGGGCGACGGGAGAGGGGCTGCTCCCAGGGGTGGGGACGGTCCCCGGGGACCTCAGCACACCCGTCCCCGACCGCAGAAGCGCACTGCCGCGCCCTGTCGGCCTCGAACCCGCGAACTCGTCACATCCACCTCCACTTCTCCCTCCTTTCCTGTCCCCTCCCTCCCTCCCTCTCTCCCAGGGCGAGCCGCCTGTGCCCCGTGCCATGCGCCAGCAGGGACAAAGGGCCCTTTGTCAGGCCGGAGACCGAGGACGCATCAGGCTGATGGGATCCTGGCCTCCGTGGCTCCCGTCACCTGCTGGGACCAGCAACCACTCACGCTGACATCCTGGGCAACGCTCCTACGTCTGACGCACGCGACCCCACACGCTGCGTTCTGTAACACTGTGGGGTCAACTCCCCAAACGAACCTCTCTCGCCGCCCTGCCCTCGGAATTGCCCGAAAAGCTTCCGGCTGATTCCTCAGTGTTGGCTGAATTAACACACTCAGACAGCAAAGTCACAGGCAGAGGACAGGAACGGTCACTGATAACGTTCTCAAGCACAGAGGGAGCCGGGAGTGGGGGGACGCCCACCCGCATGGTGTCCCCGGACGCGACCCCCAAAATCACAACACGAATGCGCAAAACGCAGCCTCGGTTGGGTCGGGGAACTGCCCTTCTGACGCTCCCTGGGCCTCGCCCCCGACTGAATTCTGCTTTACTCGTGCGGGGCGCTTTGCGTTCATGTTTTATCTGTTCTGCAGATACAGAGGGATGCGAGCTCTACGCTGCGAGGCGGACACGTGTCATTACGCCTCTGTCTAAACAGCAAGACGGAGCCCCGTGCAAATCGCAGTGTGAACCACGGACTCCCCGCCTCATCGGTTGTCACCCACGGACGGTGGAGCTGGAGGCTGACGGCGGGGAGGCCGTGCACGTGTGGGGGGCGGTGGCATTCACGGGCAAGCTCTGTACTGTCCCCTCGCTTTTGCTTTGGCCCTAAATCTGCTCTAATAAATAAAGTCTAGAAAACTAGGCGAGAGCAGACTGTGCCCCGAGCGTTCCGTGCTCTCCCGGGACCTCCCTCCCTCCGCCTCGTTCGGCCCATGCAAATCCCCCGTCACTCGGTACCGAACGCGATGGCCGCCAGCGTCGGGGGGAGCCCCGCGGCCCTGCTGGCCCGCTCCTCCTGCCCGCGGGCTCGTGGGGTCTCTGCGCACCCTGTGCGAGGCCAGGAGAAACGAGGCGCAGACGCCCTGGCCGAGCGTCTCGGGGGAGACCGGGGTCCCGGTCCAGCTCTCACAGTGACTGGGCTGTGACAGCGAGGAAATCACCCGGCCGCTAACTGGTCCCTTCCCCGTGTGAAGGCAAAGGCCCGCCTCGACGGAAGCCCACCAGGCGTCGGAGCCGTCCCTAGGGAATGCGGGTGCAAACAGGGCCTCCGGCGCGGGGTGTCACAGGACCCCCGGACTCGTAACGAGGCGTGCGTCGTGCGGCTCGGCCTGAACCTCTGTGCCGGGCAGGGCGGGGGCCCTGGGGAGGGCCTGGGTGACACCGAACCTGCATCTGAGGTTGCTGGGGTCCGTCACGGCCCCGACGGGGGTCAGCTGCTCTGGTTTTCGTTTAATTCATGCCTTTTTTTTTTTACTATAAACCATGCAACGATGTATTTTATTATGGATGGCGTCCTTTAGTTATTTTCTACACACGGGCAAAAAAAAAAAAATCCGTGTGTACCGGTTAACATATTGGAACCTGCAAACCTGATTATTGCCTAGAGAAGAAAAAATTCTCTGTGTGGCCAGGAGACTAAGCCATCCACAAGCCCCCAGACATGGGGTGAGCGTGACAGACACACTGTCCCCCAGCTCTGCCGTCAGATGACCCTTCTCCAGGCCCAGAAGAGCAGCGTGTCTCTTGCCAACAGTTATCGAACGTCCAGGACGACTTTTTTCAGCCCCTTTTTTCAGTCTGATTCATCTGTGCTTTGTTCAATTGCAGATGACTTGGCATCAGAGAATCATAAACGATTAAGACCAGGAATAAACGTTAAGTCCATCTAGTCCAGGGACCACAAACAGAACCACTGCAGGGACCAAACAGGTAGGTGAGTAAAACTCAGCTTGAACCACGATGGATTGCAAGAGACTGGGAGAGGCAGGGAGAGGCAGGGAGAGACTGGGAGAGACTGGGAGAGGCTGTCTCAACTGAAGGCATAAAAATTCTTGCTTTAAAAAAAGAAAGAAAACAGTGCTCAGAATAAATAAAACACACGTGCAAACTGAGTCCAGACCCCAGGCTTCCGCGTTGCCACGTCTGATACAGACCGACTCCCACTTTACAGAGGCTCGGCCGAGGCCCCGAGAGGTCAAACATCTTCCCAAGGCGGCCCGGCGGTCAGCGGCGGAGGTGAGCCTGGACTCGGTGCGAGGCCCCTGCCCCCTGGCCCCGTCCCCGGCTTCGGTGCAGCCTCCAGCGTGGTCGCGAAAGTCTCCTTCCCGCGGGGGGGGGAGCAGATTCAGTCTCTTCACAAGCAGTTGCCTCGTGGGTTTTGTCAGAATAGAAGAAGCTCTCCTGGAAAACGGCTGTCCCGCGGGACTGACAGCTGGGACAGGTTATGAAAGGAATGACGACTGGATTTGTGGCATTCGGCACGGGAGCCGGTTTGCCGGCTGCTCCGTCGTTGCAGGCAGGAGGCCGAGGGACGGCGAGCGAGGTGAAGCCAACAGAGACCGCTGTGCCGGGAGAGGCCACCAGCCCAGGCGCCACCGTCATGGGAGAGGCCACCCGCCCAGGCGCCACCGTCATGGGAGAGGCCGCCGTGCTTCCAGACAGCCACATCGGGCCTGGCCTTGGGGCCCGACAGAAGGTGCTGCCTGGCAGAGTGGAAATAGCAGAGCAGGACGAAAAAGGAGAGCGAGCCGGTGACATCAGGGTCCCCCGTGGCTAGAAATCGATATGTCGCCTGTCTTTCCCTTGATTCCGCTGGTCTGCTTATTTTCCATTTCTCAAATGTCCCGGTTTTCTCAAGCCCGGCTCCATGGGGACAGGGCTGTTGTTTTCCGGGCAGAGCGGGGATGAAGGCAGAGCGGGGAGGACAGGGCCTGGCGACCAGAGGGAACTGTTTCGACGGGAAGCCGCACCCTCAGGCTCAGCCACCCCGGACGGCGCGGCGGCCGGCGTGGACCCCCATGGCCGGGCGCCCTGCCGTCGGTTCTGCGGAGGGCCTCTCCTGGGCTGCAGGCCGTCTCCCCAGTGTGTCCTCGCGTGGAGCAAGGGGCGCGAGCGCCTGGCCTTCGTTTATAAGGACGCCGGTCCCACTCATAACCTGTCGTCTCCCAAAGGCCCCACCACCTGGTATGCTCGCCCTGGGGACTGGGCTCCAACTAGGAATCTGGGGAGACAAGACGAGCAGGCGTGGGCGTGCAAACCCCAGTGTGGCCGGCTGCCCGGCTTCGCGAGGCGTTGCTGGCCTCGCTAGGACCCTCCCAGGGACAGCCTTCCGGCCATCTGCCTGTGACAGTCACAGCGCAGACGCCCTCGGTCGAAACCTTTATGTCCCCTCGAAGCTCACGTCTCTGCTCTTGGGCGTCTGGTGATGAAATCGGTGGCTGAGATCAGAAATCGCTTGACTCCAAATCCATTTCTAGCACAAAAGAACACAAACACGAACAAAAAAGATTTCACTGAGACTCATGGAGAAGGTAACTGAAAGGTGAGACACTGAGTGTGTCAAAGCCCAGAATAAACGGGAACAAGTGAACCACTTGGAGTGGGTTTTACAAGCCAAACTGACATTGTGGCCCAGACAGGTGGTCAGCCCTGTCTGGCCCGGATCGGCCTGATCGGGAAGCTGGACGGAACTGCCAAGCCGGCTCCTTAGACAGAGTTTCATGGTCTTTTCCAAGGATGAACGAGAGGCTGGCTTGAGATGTCCGTGGTCTCTCTGAGCTAACCTACGAAGAACCAGGAAGGCGGCAAATGGTTTCAGGACAGGCATCGGCCCGGGTGTGCTCAGGGGTGGACCCGCCCAGGGGGTGTCAGGTCCGCGTCCTCCTCCTCGGCCGAGCGACGTCCACTCACCTCCGCCCCGCTCGGACACTGGGACGCATTGGTGCTCAGCACACGGAGAACAGGGCTCTGCTGTGCGGGAGGCCGGGGGCCGAGGCTTCCTGTGACCACCTCGTCTCAGGTCCCTCGTTCGTAAAATAAGAAACTTGAGCACAAATTTGTGAAGTCTCTTTTAGCTCGATCGTCCCGTTTTCATTGACGTCGACACGGTGTTTCTGCGTTCGTTCACTCATTCGTTTGTTATTGTTGTTCATTCATCAAATTTCACTGAGCCCTACTCTGCGTGCGGCACTGTACAAGCAATTAATTATAAAGTAGTGATCAATAAAAGCAGACTCCCTGGCCTCGTGGCGCTTCCGGTCTCGATGGCTGGGAAGCCACGGATGGGACTTCCGACCACAGAAGCACACGCACACTCCCCCGGGAGATCGGAATTGCTACTCGATCGATCCACGGTTGGTGGCTGTGCAAACACCTCTGCTGGAAAAAAACGGAAATTTTCTACTGTCGTCTTTCTGTCCTCAGAAACAGAGCGAGTCAGACCGGTGCAGAGGCCGGCAACCGAGGCGGGCGGGAAAGAACCTGCACGTTTACCCGGGCCTCACACAGGTGGTCTCCCCGAAAGCAGAGTGGGCGCTGCTAGTCAGAGCCTCACCCCCGCAGGCATCCTCCGTATCCATGAATGGCTTTTAGGGGAACCAGCGGGCCTCAGAACCGCAGCCTCTACTTAGGCTGGTCAGCTCTTCCGTTGAGGGACCAGAGCCTAGAGTTTGGGCTCAAAAATACCTCTTGAATACAGCTACCCAGAGGTCATCGAGTAAGTCTGACAATTTCAAAAAAATTCTTATTTTACAGGTTATTAGAAAAAATGTAGAGTTTGGAGACAGAAGATCCTGTTTTTAAATAAAATTAGCAATTTTATTTAGTCCATAGCAATTCATTTAACTCCTCATTTTTTTCATCTATGAAGTAGAAATTGCTATCTACCTCACACCATCATTATAAGGTTCACATAAAACAAAGCAAGTCCAGGTGCTTTGCAAGAGGGGGACGTCTCACAGACACTGGCTGCGGACGACATCAGGCTTCACGGTTATCGAAGCGGGCGTGAACGGAGGGCGTTTGCTCGTTTCGGTTGACTGTCACGGTGGGTTAGAGTCCACTCCTGCCGTTGCTGGGTCCACGGCTGCCTCTCGCCTGCCCCGTCCTGCAAGCTCTCTGAGAACTAGAGCCGGGCTCCTTTGATTGCCACTGCCTTTTTGGTCTCTGGCCCCTGCTGGGCACTTAGTGGGCACTCAAAAATTCAAGAATAAATTAGAGAGAGAAAGAGAGAGAGGATGCAAAGACGGGGAGAGAGAGCAGTGGAAGGCGGGAAGGGAGGGAAGAAAGGTGGGGGTTTGGGACTAGGGGAGAGGGTATTGCAAGCGTGTCACTTCCTAAACCGTAGCCTAACGCCACTTGTAGCAGAATACTGTACTTACTGAGAGAGTTTAAATAACGATGATGAAAACGACAGCTGATAATTATTGCACGATAATTATCGTGGACCGTCTACTATTAATTTTCAGTTAATTCTTAAAACAGTTCTATGTGGTGCTGTGATGATCCTCTGTTTCACAGGTGAGGAAAACGAATTTCAGCGTCATTAAGTAACTTGCCCAGAGTCACACAGTAAGTGGTAGAGATGGATGAAAGTCCCACTCAGACGATCTAACTTCAGAGCCGGTCCCGTGCTATTCCGTGCTAAATTCTATATTAATTTTTCATTCAAAAAGTACTTGGGAAAAGCATCAGTGAGGATAAATGGCTGAAGGTAGCCTATGTTACAGGAAAGAATAAGGAGGCCTATGAATCCTGCCCCCCCAAAAATATACCTTACAAAAGGAGCTGGAAGTCACGCTCTGCAAGGTCAGTGGATTGAAGATATTGTAATATCTCCAGGCCGCTTGCGTATAAACTCTAGAAATAAATTATTTTTGCAAAAAGTCAATAGAAAAGCAGGCATTATTTAAAGGCATGGCCAGGTAAAAATGACAAATGGCATACCATTTCGGTTTCTCTCAGGCGTGCACGTTTTAGCTGAATAAACATAAAAGAAATCAATCGACATGGTGCAAATGTGGGAGGAAAAAAACCACCAAGATCCATGTCAGCAATAATAAAAGGCATCTACTGTTCTGAGACAGTCGGCTCATTGTAAGCGATGCCCAGGCCGAAGAGAGATGCATGCTGGGAAAGCCAAGAAGCTCGCCCAGTTAGTTCTAAGCCCTCGACATTCAATTAAGGGCATACTCCCTGCAAAAACAGTTCGTAAAAGTTTGTACGAGATAAACTGAAGAGACAAGCCCAGATTGAAGACGAACTCTTTGCTTTTGTCCTGTCTGTGCTGAGAAGCGATTCCAGATCTCGGCATAGCTTTCAAATATTAATTATCCTTCAAAAATTCCAGGAAGCAATATTTAAGATGTTATAGACCATTCCTGCATGGAAAACTGTCAGTACAAACCTCATAAGTAAACGCTGACTGAGATATTGGGGAAAAATCAGGGGTTATTACAAAATTAAAGGCTTCATTTCCTGACTTGAGCAAAAACCAGGGATTAGAAATTATTACAATCTTAAACATCATTCGTCTAGAGGTAAAATTCTAGTGACCCAGGAGCCAGATCTGGTCCAGAGACAGATTTTTTTGACTTGCTTTAAAACAAATTTTTTTAAATTAATTGCTAATATTTAAAAACTGGAAAACTCTAAAAGTTGAAAAATCTGGCTTTCTGTTGAAAATGTGAAAGATCAGATAACGCTAGGTTCTTATTCCTGAATGCAGCAGTCTGCTGGGTCGAGAAAGGGTGATCCCCCGAGATGAGGAAGCTCTCGTGAATGGCTTAGCCCCCAGCGGCCCCCATCATCCTGCCCTCGCTCTACTCCATTCGTGTATATCATCGGCCTGGTCTCTGCGCTCTAAGCTTTGCGTTTTACAAATAAATCTTAAAGAGTCTACGTGGTTTGATCAAGATAACAGAACAAGGTACAGGGTTAAGACTAGCTCTAGGACACGAGACTCCTGGAGTTGGAGCCGAGGGTGTTTGCGTCAGCTTCGTGGGCTCTTTGAAACCTAACCAAGACCTACAAACACCCGGAGCATCCGATTCACAGTTTCCTCCCGCCTCTCACTACTTATCTTTCGTTAGACTTATTTCTACATGCTCAATCGGCCCTTTATTCATTTATTTTCTCAGGAGCTATCGGATATTGACTGTATGCCAGAGGCTCTTCTGGGGCCCGGAAACACAGCAAAGGACACACTTTTGCACTCTGGTGGGAAAGACAGACAGACAGACAAGTCTGAGCTCCGTGAGCACCATGCAAGCCTTCGAAGGCAGGGCCCATTTATAGCACTTTTGAGCTAACGCCCAACGTGACGCTATAATCATGTCAGTGTCCAATAAAATACAGAATGAGCAAAGGACTTTGTTCTTGGCTTGTTTTTCACAATAGCTCTGGGAAGGAAGCAGAGCGCTTATCTCCATCAGCCATCAAGTAAACCATGATGCTGAGATCAAGCGACTTGCCTCGTGAGTGGCAGAGAGAGATGCCTGTCCATCCGTCCCAGTGAAAAGAAATAACTTCTGTTAAGAGGTTTTATCGGCAAGTCACAACTCGGCACAGCAGCATTCTGCAAAGAACTTTGCTTCCTGCCTGTCCTTCGCTTTTACTCTATGACTCGGCTTCTAGGTCTAGACCACTTAGTAATTACTGTCTGATTCTGTATAAATCGCTTAACTGATTCTCAATTTCATCACTTAAAAAAATATTAGGTTGGACAAGACGGAGCCCAGTGCTCTTCACTTGAGTAAAACCCCATAATCTTTAGGCTACGAGAAAGAACTTTCTCCATTTATTGAAGTAATGCTAAGGCTTTATTCATTTCTTGCTGGATTTATGCTCTTAATAATAACCTCTCTAGAGTTTACTGTGTGCCGGCAGCTGAGATAAACCACAGCTAATGTGGCTTCATAATCGGACCATGATAAATGTTGACAGACACTGAGTGCTGATTCATTTTTAATGGAATAATGATGTTTCCAGTGCATCGATCCGCACTTTACGGCGGCGTCTTCGGAACGGAAATATCAGTAGCTCATTAGATTGTTTCACGATCTTGATTATATGTTGACTTACAACAAAAACAAAAAACCTTAGCCGGTCTTTTTTTCATTCGCTTACCGTACATAAAGATCGCTCCTGTTCACTCTCGAGCTTGTGGTGTGCATCTTGGACTGGTTTACTGCGACCGCGTCTTTATTAAATTGCCCTGGAACCGCATGAAAGCAGAGTCCTGCATTGCTTTCGAGCTACCTGAGATCAACGCTCCATGTGGAAATCGGCGAGTGACCGAGGCCCTGGAAATCTTAGCGTCGTTGCACTTCCCGTGCATCCTGACGGATGGGAGACAGGCTGGAGGCTCCTCGGGTCATCATTTCGGGAAGCTTCTAACGGACCCCGCGTGTACACATCAGTGCTCCCCTCGGAGCTTCGCGGGGAGGGCCCACGTCATCCTTCGGACAAAGGAGCTGACGACGTGGTTGTTCTCGCGATGGAGGCCAGGTAGTGGGTGTCTAGGGGGCAGCATCCGGGAAAGACATCATCGAGCTCTCCCGAATTAAACGCTCCTTCAACTAGGCCGAGGGTTTAGTGCTAATCTGTTCACGGACCTCTTCGAAACAGCTGTGTTTAAAATACCTTTTTTTCATCGCCATTTTTTTTTTAGCTCATCTCACCCATCCATTCGGTTATCCTCACGTTCCAGAGCTTTCGTTCAATTTCTCCGGTAAATACCCAGCTTCTTTGCCACGTGTGATGTATTCTATGTTCCTCATTGAAAATTAACTCCTCGACTTCTGAGAGATGCTGCCCTTTGAAACGGGGCCACGGGGATTGCACTCAAAACAAATGTATCCCTCCGTCATGAATTTTTCCAGCCCCACCAGCATTGCCCTAGTTACGACTAGTTAACCGCCGTGCTGGATTAATTGTATGGCAGTGTCATAACGCGTCTTTATCCCTCAGCTCACACTCAGCCAGAAACAAAGGCTCAAATAATTAGCTGGCACAAGCTGGAGACAGAAAAAATTGCAGAGCTTGCTTTTTTATAATGGCAGACAACACTGGGCTAGACACAGGGGACGGCTTAGAAATGTGACTCGGGCTGCAGAGAACGAAGTGGGAGGGGGAGAGAGGACCCCACCTGGACACAGACACCACCTGGGAGCTGACTGAGTGGTGACCTCGGGGTCCAGCCTGCTCGCCACTGAATATCTCGAGTCCTAGCTCCCCGTGCTGTCCAGGATCTTCGCCCTTGGTGTCCCTCGAGGACGGAAAGGACAGAAGACATTGCATGTGGCCACCATGACTGAGAGCACTGCCACATGCTTTCACACGCTGCTCCCTGATGTGGCCTCCCTCCCCCACCTCCGGGCGCTGGCTCGTGTGTTCTCCACCTGTGACATCCTCCCCACGACAACTAGGGCGATCACACGTCCCAGTGTGCCCGGGACGATCCGGTTTGTCCCTACCGCATCAGCGTAATTATTAATAGAGTCCCCTTTCCCTCCTCTCTCCAAGTCTGAATAATAAATTATCGCCCTACCAAGGCCCATTTTTATCTTTCAAGTGTTCCCCTTTCTTCAATGTAGAGCTTAATTCCACTACCTTTTTCAAGAAGCCTTCCCTAATTTCGTAACTTAGTTTTCCTCTTCTACGACTTCATAGCTATTTAAAGGGACACAACAATATTCTGCCTTTGGATCCGAACAGACATTTTTCCAAGGAAGATACGGTGACAGCCAACGGGCACATGGAAGGGTATGAAACGTAACTAACCGTTAAGGAAGTGCAAATCGAAAGCACAATAAACCACCTCACACCTGTCAGGATGGCACGCGATGGCGAGGACACGCGGGAATCAGAACCCTCGTGCTCCGTCAGTGGGATGTAAACTCTGCGGCCACGATGGAGACAGGACAGTCCGGCGGGTCCTCAAAATAAAATAAGACTAGAACTACCCCGTGACCCAGCAATTCCACTTCTGGGCATTGACCCTAAAAACATGAAAACACTAACTCAAAAAAATATATGCACCCCGTGTTTACTGCAGCATTGTTTACAGTAGCCCAGGCATGGAAGCGACCTAAGTGGCCATCGATAGATGAATGGATAAAGAAGATGAAAAAGGAAATATTGCCATTCGCTACAATAGGAATGGATCCTGAGGGTATTATGCGAAGTCAGTCAGATGCACAAGGACAAAACCGTATGACGTCACTCAGACGTGGAAGACAAAACAAAAAAGAAACAAACGAACAAGCAAAACAGAACGAAAGCTCGTGGATCTGGACACCCGGCTGGTGGTTACCGGAGGGGCAGGGGCCCCGGGATGGACGAAGTGGGTGAAGGGGTCAAGTACACGGTGATGGATGAGAACCGGACTTCAGCGGTGAGCACGCTGCGGTGTACGCAGACGCCGAAGGGTCCCGTTGTACACCTGAGACTCATACGATGTTATTAAGCAATGTTCCCTCGAGCTTCAAAAATCTGTCTATAAAACAGTGGTTTGTGAAGACAGCCTTTCTCCTCCTAGACTCGCGAGAGCCAGGACCATATTCTTCTTTTAAATTTATCCACAGTGATCTGTCTGTAGATGGTTAATACGTATCACTCAACACGGCTTAAAATTATATGTGATTTCAGTTACTACGATCCTTGAATGAGAAAATGTAGGGACAGATTTTTTTGTAAAATTATGATTAGCAAAAAATTGGATTATATGTTCAAAATACGTGACACGTTGTCACACAGTATGTTTCATAATTGGCAACCGTTTTAATGTCATTAGAATTATCATTATCGAAGCAATTATTTTATCTAACCTACTGATGAATTAACTGGCTTTGGTCTGTGCCGGCATGACACTTTGTCCACACATCTATTCCGGCGTTTATCACGTATGAATGAAATATACGTCACAGCTCCCATGAGACGTACACGGGACAGAGGCAATGTCGCGTCACGGTTTGGGCGCCATGCCTGCAGCCGTGGCTCCAGTATGTCTGTCAGCCGATGACGGGCTGTGTAACCAAGGACAAGTCACTTCCTCTCGTGCATTCAGTCGTCTCACCTTGGCAGAGCAAGCCTAGCGGGCCTGGCGTGCTGTGCTCGCCCATCCAAACTCCGCAGGAGTTGGCCCAGGTGGCTACAGCTGACAGGACAGGGGCTGGACACATGACGCAGGCTGAGCCAATAAGATACTTCTAGGAGTCTGGCTTTGGGATGCAGGGCCGGTAACTATTTGAAGTTCAGGGAAAGTCATGTCAGCTCGTGCGGTTCGTCCAGTATTTTGGACCCTTGATAATCAGAGCAAAGAGCAGGAAAGTAAAGCAAACTCGAAGTGGCCACTGAGAGACAGCGGTCGAAGCGCCGCGGTCCCGCCAGCTTCCTGGTCCCCATGACGTCAGGCAATGCTTTGTGTCCTATTCGTAGATCCCGAGAGATCTGTTTAAATCCTTATAATAATATCCAAATGTCTTGCTCTGTGTCGAGGGGCATCCATTCCTAGCGACGGAAAGAATCCTGTCTAGAGGATACGTCACCACTGCAGGTGACATCCTGGCGTCCCCAGCTCTCATGCTTCCTTTCGATCTGACATTGCCTCCCAGATGCCCTCTGCCACCCTAGCCCCACGATGAGACGAAGCCGTCCTCACACGGGAGTTAGCCGTGTCCCCCAGGAAAAGCCAAGTTCTCGCTGATAAAATCTGCCCGGAGTTGGCCAAACCAAAAATACACACGGCTGAGACGTGGCCTGCGTGCGTCCGGACCAACGCGCTTCGCGAGGGAATCCCACTCTTCGTGTGGCGGGTTAACGGTAGAGGCTCCTTCATGTCGCGAAAATGATGTTATTCTTTGCCGCGAACCAACAGAGCCCAATGACAGCTGGGCACACTGCTGCTCGCACACCTCGTAAATACCTGGGAACGACTCTAAGGGGCCCAGCGTGACAGGTGGCCATTCCCCCTGGCCGCGGCCCCGTGCTCTGGTGTCGGAACGGGTTTCACAATTAAGGCGACCGGGGTAAGGTGGGGGACTCGATGGCCTTCAGTTGCTGGCAAAAACACCTTCAGTGATCACTCAGGTAAAAGCCCCTTCTCCCGGCCGAGCCACCCATTCTCTCGTGCTCCGTACTAACCTTTGAAATCACACAATCGCTCGCAAGATGGGGGTCAAAACACTCGTGATTAAGACCCACGGCGCCATGCTGCTTTGCTCCCACTTTACAGAACGGATTTTCAAATGGCAGGCGAGTGCAAATTGCCACACTATGCCGCTTTGCTGGGCCTGCGTGATTTTATGTGCCTTCCAAAGAAGGAGCTGAGGCACCCCGTAAATAAACCAGGCGGAAAGCCCCCAGCCTGCTGTCTCAACAGACCACCCTTGCCGACTCCACAGCCAACCTGGAGGCAGAAGACCAGATGCCCTCACTGACCACGTAGAACCCGCGAAACCATCTGTACCGTCCTGCTGAGTCATGAGAATTCAGAACAATCACCGTCCTGTTTTTGGGTATCAGACAGAAGTCCTTGGATCACAGCACAGCGGACTTAACCTTGATGTCGACTACCTGTCTGGCGAAAGTTCATTTACACTCCGGAGCACTGGTTCCCAACCAGGGCGGTTTCGCCACAAGGGGCAACTATCTGGGGACTTTTGGTTGTCACAGCGAGAGGGAAGAGGATGCTCCTGGCATCGACAGAGTAGAGGACGGTGAGGCTGTTAGTGTCCTACGTCCTATGCCTGGTTCAGATGTCAAGACTGATCAGACACACGACACAGACACACACACGGACACACAAGAGACACACAGACACATACACAGACATACAGATGCACACGAAGATAGACGCGCACACACAGATACAGGATACACACAGAACAATACACACATGCACAGACACAGAGACACACATGCACAACTATCAATACCAATTTACATGCAGAGACACACACAGAGACATGCGCTTAGACAACACGGGGCACGCACAATGTGAGACACACCATGAGATACAAGGATGGTTTATTGACAGACATGCACACAGAAGGCATCACCACCTACCAGACAGCCACGCATACCACAACAGAACCACACGACGCCACTGGAGACACACAGAGACGACACAGGCAGCATGCGCACACTGCACACAAGATGTCACACAGACACATACCACAGACACAACACAGGGGTTACAGACATACAGACACACCACGCATAGACACAGACACACGGACATATGTGCAGATACACACACGCATGCACGCACATCCCCTGATAGGGTGAGAGGTTTGTTTCTCGTGAGGCGGGGGTCTGGAGCGCACAGGGCAGGTGCCCAAGCCAGTCCGAAATGGCCTTTCACGGTGCTTAGGAAATGACACTGGGGCGCGGGTCCCACCCACCGGCCTGGGTCCATCTGATCGTAACTTCCGCAGTGGAGCCAGGGGAAGGGACGTCCCAGCCTTGCTGGGGCCCGTCCAGATGCGGGAACGGGCCGCGGGAAGAGGGCTGGGACTTGTCAGTGGCCCTCCATCCGAACGGAGCCAGACTCCGCACGACGCCTACACACGCTGGACAACCCCGGGACGGGGACGCTGCCTCACCCCGGTTTCAGTGATGCTGAGGCCAAGAGCTGCGGGGCTCAGCCCCCCCCGACGCTGGCCGTGGGGGCGCAGTGGGTGTCCCTCCTCGCCAGGCCCCACCCCTCCAGAGGCACAGCCTGCTGACCGCCCCCAGCTTCGTCCCTCGGCTGGAACTGCCCTCAGCCAGCAAGAGAGCCCCTTCTCTCCCCAGGCAACGCTCCTCCCCTGGGGGTGGCCCGCAACCAGCATGTGGCTGTCGGGTGCAAAGGCCCTCCCCTTCCCCAGCTGAGGACCACACCACAGGCCACCCAAGCTGCAGAGCTGCCCACAGGGACCGGCGGAGACCAACCTGAACCCCGTCCGGTCACCCCTCCCCCTCTTCCCCGGCGGCGTTCCTACACCGCGTGTCCCCGTAAACCCGCCACCCACGCGTCTCCTCCGGGGACCCGCCTCCCTGGCACCTGGCCTGCTCTTAGCCAGACCTAGAGTGAGAAACGCCGCTCACTTTGCGACAGAGAACGCACGCGCGTGTGTGTGTGTGTGTGTCCCCTCCGCGTAAATAACTTTCACAGACCAACACCGACCATCGCTATGACACGCTCTGATGCATTTTATCCCAGTCTTTTTTTTATGCTGTCTACGAGCCAGTCCATGGGTCTCACAAGCTGCTCGCCAGACTGGAGCCACAGGCTGAAAAGCATTTACTTAGAGGTACGACCAGATGAAGTCTTTTGGGGACCGTCCTTTTAAAAAGGTACCTAGCCAGTGTTTTCCCTTCACTCCATTTATAGGCTCGTTTGGATCCAAAGACCTAATTAGTTCTGTGTGCACAGCCACGAACAGCAGCGAGTCTCAGCTGCTCTTGAAGAAACGGCCTCATCGCTTCCAATCAGCTAACAGGCTGCCACCCTTGCCGGAGCCACTCCACGTGGTCTTGTCATTGTCACGTCACTGGAACTGGCAGCAACGCCTAACGGGTTAGTTTCCTTAAGGAAGTCAAACACTTTCCCCTTGGAAACCCGACGTCCGGAGTTTACTTAAGTGACCGTCATGCTCCATTCTGAAGGAGAGCGAAGAAAAACTGCTTCGGTTACAACGAAGAGAGTTTTACTAGACAGTTTCCAACACGGGGAAAACTGATTGAAAAGATGAGGAACTGGCCCGGGTGCCTCTGGCCTCATCAGCGTCATTTGCTAGAGCAGCAGAAGTTTGTAAGGGTGTCAGGCCTCCAGGCGGTGGGCTCATCAGACCCCTGGCAGAGTCACGGCTGGGTCGCCGGAACCATACACTGATCGGAAGAACGCAAGTGAAGGCTTAGAAATGGTCCAGTGGCCCCCTTTCGCGGAGGGAGAAACCGAGGCCCAGGGAGGGTGAGTGGTTTGCCGAAGGGCACGTAGGGGACAGGCAGCAAAGCTGGAAGAAGCAGCTAGAACTCCTGCATGCTTCTCCCGCTGGTCTCTCTGCCACGTCCCAGGGCCTCTGGCTGCGGGCTGCTGCTTTTGATCAGAAAGACCTTGTTCTCTGTCGTTTCCTGGGTTTATTCTAAATAACTCAAAGGAGCAGTGGGTTTGTTTTCCACTCAAAATACACCTACCCCTGGGCTTGCTGCCAACGTCGGGAATATTCCGACTCCTCCGGAAGCTCCTCAGATAGAGGCAGCCACTTACTCCTTATTGCTTTTCCTTCAATAAAGCAGGCAATTTCCCGAATCTGTTCTCCCTTCCCGAAACCCAGAAAAACTGCTAAAACCCGCTGTGCTGCATTCTTTGAAACAGTCACTGAGTCCTTGGCAGCGAAAAGAACTCAGCAAGATTTTAGCATCGTGTCTTGGGCAAATTATGCCTTATTTGCTCATTTTGCAGGTGTTTGAGCTAGTGTAGACTCTTCAAGATCCCAAGGAAGTTCTTATCCTAAGCGAGCCTTGCTTAGGACCACCCTTTCCAAGCTCCTATCTGATGCTTCCACGGGCTCTGTAAGGGAACCCCTTCATCTCTTTTGGATTTCTAGAAATCCTGCTGGCTGGACCCAGAAAAGCAAACAATTTTGGTTAAGTAAATTTCAGCTCTGTGGCTGATACCGATGGGAACATTGGCTACTAGAACACATGTAAATATTTTATGAAAAGAATGCTTGCCTAAAATATACATTTCAAAACGATCTCGTGAAACTTCTATTTAGAAAGTGCCTTTCTCCAAGGGGTTCAGAAATGCCTTACAAATACTCTCTTGATCTTAAATCAAGATTGAAAAAAACAACAAAAAAATGACACTATGAAAATACATCCCTGGGTTGTATCTGATGTTTGAGTAGAATCTGACTCTGGGAGAAATGCCTGGGGTTTCAGTCAAACGTCCCCAGGGACAGTCTGATTGTCTGGGGGTCTCGACCTGGCCTTCGGTCTCCTCTGTGCTATTAACCAGCGAGGTGACCTCGAGCAAGACAGCGCACCACTCTGGGTGCTATGACCGGGAGGCTGGCCTGAGACGTCAGGAAGAAACGTCCTGGCCTGGTCCGGAGGGACTCGTCTACCCCCTCAGGCTTCTGAACCTCCTCCGTTCTGGTTAGCTGTACCGAGGGGCTATGCCGTTTACTGGGCAAAGATAAAGCTCATCCAAAGCAAAGCCCAATTTCCCATGTCTCTTTCTCACATGTACAGTTTCGATCCAAAATTCCAGCTGACGTGGAGAGCCCACAGAACACTGGGGTAGGAGAAGCCGTGGGTTCAAACCGTGCTCCATCACCCATGAGCTGTGTGGCACCCGCGAAATCATCTGCCTTCTCTGGCTCCCTCGCTCCTCACCTGCCAGTTGGGAATGGCCACCCCAACATGCCACCGTAGCCACGACGCTAATGGATCTGGAGCGGAAAGCCTGGGCACACGGTGAGCATTCAAGAGACAGCAGAGGGGTCAAGACGCTTAACACTGACACACTCGTGCCGCTCCGAGAAGCCCGGAAACACCCCATCACTTCCACGATGGCTTCAGGGGGAGAGGAGAGGGTTTAGAAAGGATGTTGAAAATGATAATGTTCATCTTGAGAAGAAAAGGGATAAAAAGGGAGAACCTTCTGGAAAGAAGAAGGCTTCATAAATGAGGGAAAAGATGTATAGATGAATGCAGGTTATAACAGGATGAGCTGGGCTTCGAAAGAATCCTACTTGGTTTAGAGAATGAAATTATGGATCCTCCGTAAATTCTCAGTAAATCCGCAAGCCACTGAATGTTGACATTCTGTGAAATGACAAAAAGATCCGCGAGCTCCTGAGAATGACTGAGATTTTCCTTAAGTAACAGGCAAAAAAAACAAAAAAAAAAGGAATGTCAGATCACATTGTCACTAAAATCAGAACTGGAAACAATGACTTCTGAATCCTAAACGCCTCTTCTTCAACAGGATAATTATTAACACATAATCTTGGAAATGACATTTAAAGACCAGCAGCTCTACACGACCTCTGGGGTGGGCACAAGGGACAAAAAGACAGGTAAGAGTCCCTGTCCTCTAGAAGGCTAGAATCATCTATCGCCGTCTCCCGAACGATATGAGAAAACCCTGGACCACTACGCGGTCCCACGGAGCACCTGTGCTGGGCCTGGGGACGCTGCTGTTTTCTGCGTGGTATCATTCACTCCGACAGATGCGCTCGTGCCTCTGCTGGAAAACGACAAGGCACTGTCCAACCCGAGGCCACCCTCCCGCTTGCGAACAGATGCTGGAACTGAAATCTGCATCCCCACCCCCCCCGCCGTCTATACATCTTTTCCCTCATTTATGAAGCCGTAACTACCCTCTTCCCCTGGAGCCACGGAGTTCGGGCCGGCATCAGCTGCTCGGTGGGTGTCAGGGACCTCCGGGTTCATCATCCCCTTTCTGGAAACTTCACTCTGTTTTGCCTTTTTTTTGTTCGCCACTATATCCCTAGTAGCTAGGACAGTGTCTATCACATAAGAGGAAATCAAAGACATTTGTGCTGAGTATAAAATTTTAGCCACATGTCCTAAACCGGTCCTACGGCTCACTGACATCCAACCCAGAAGAAACGAGTCAGCACTGAGCACACGCTGCCGGGTGTGGTTTGACCAGTGCAAAGAACAGCGAGTCCATCCCCTGCCCCGTGCACGCAACACAACGAAACATTATCTTTTCTGGCAATAAAAAAATGCCGCCCCTTCGGCCGGAGCGTGACATCGACTCAGAGCCCCAGGCCTTGCTCGTGGAAATACGTCCCGCATATATGTAATCGTCATCATTTTTAAATTCTAAACACACCTCTTTGCATTTAGACCTGTATGTTGCTATCTTAAGTTGGGCCCGATTTGCCTACCTGGCTGGTTTCCCTTAAATCTCCCATGTGGTTTCTAACATGATTTCTACCCCTGCCTAATGCCAGGCCTCCCAAAGCCTGATTGACAAACCTGCTCCGCATTATGTAAATTACGAAAATGTTGCACAAAGCAGGGCCTCATCGAAGGCCGCCGGCGACACGGCTGAGACGCGATACTGATAACACCATTCAGCTTCTGAAGCCCCGTAAATCACTACCGTTTGGCAGATATTTTCCTCGAGGATATTATGTAAAACTTTATCAAATGTTTTGCTCAAATTTAGTTACCCTAGAGAGCGCAGCTCACACCGCAGTGATCGCTGGGGGGGGCTCCGTATTTCGGTTCATTCAATCTCTTGTCTATCGCATAAATTTTAGAATGAAACCTTCAGGGCTTCCTCTTTTGAAAGTAATTCCAGGTTCTTGTGATTCACAAGCTTTAGTTTGGGGTACCCGGAAGTAATTTCTCTGGTTTTTTTTTTTTTCCCCTGCCATATTTCCCCCTTACCTGAGGCCATAAATGTTTATGATTAAATAAGGAAAGAGCAATTTGTCTAAGGAAATGGACAATGAAAGAGCCCATTAAAAGTAACTCCAGCTAAAAACCTCACAGTGCTCTCAAAATATTTGCTGGCTGCTCGGGTTGAGAGCCCATCCTTCCTCACAGGTGGGCGACTCTCCCTCCTGAGGCGCAGACATCCTCCAGCTCCACGCACCTGAGGCCTGTGTGTGACTCGGGAGCACAGTGACCGAGGAACCGTGGGAGGAGCGTTTTTGGTGTGGCTCACGGGTCGAAGATGAACGCGGAGATCAAACCTGACGTGAATGAAACTTTTCAAGAGCTTTGCGAGGAGGAAGGTCACAGCTCTTTCAAAGAAGGACATTATTATTTTTATCATTTTGCCTTTGGAGCCATTGGCAGACCCAGACTTTCGGAATCTGTTGTCTTGAATCGTTCAGCCTTTTCCCCATCTGTTGGTAGAGAACCATCTATTTTTCTTGGGGAGAAGCCAGGCAGCTAAGGCATATGTTTTCTCTAGAAGATGGCTTGTTCGAGTTGTTGGAATAAATCGCAATGTTCCGTTTCTACGTTGGTCCTTTCACAGGATTTCCACGATTCCTTTTAAGATATATATTTTTTTTAATATTTAAAGGAAAAATATCCATTCAACAGATAACTGAAATTATACCACGTCCATCCACCAAGGGAAAGGAAAAAGTCTGCTCTTGAGGAGCTTATGGTGCAATAAGAAACAACGCTGAGGTCCGTCAAAATAAATCACGAGAAACTGGAATTATTTTCAAAAGAGGAGCATCATAAGGAGCCACCACACATGCTTTCACAGCTAACGTTCACGGTCTCATTGATTACGTTTCTCTGATGCTAGCCTTTTCTTTTCAGACCCGTAGTACAAAAATCGTGAGTTCCTTGCTATTTTTTAGTGTTGGTGAAAAAGTCCCACACCAACATTTATGTTCTTCCTGAAAAGTCTTTTATGATTAGCTCCCTGCTGCAGAAAGTCTATCAAGTTTTTCTATATTTAACTCGTCGTAAATTTCGATGAAAAATGGGTTACCCAAAGCTCAATGATATGTGATTATGAGAGTGATTTATTAAAAATCTTTCATGACGGCAACGTTTCTGATATAAATTATTTCAAAACCTGCTTGCCAGCTTTTTTCACTGCTCTCATGAATATAATGTCACTTACTTTAGTGTAGACCGAGATGACAAACAGGACGTTCTTACATTTAAGCTATAAATATTCATTAGAACTTGTTCCTGGTCAATCTGGAACGTTTATTTTAGTTCATATTGTTTCTTTTCAATCCTTTCTAGGACTTTTGTTAGAAGCGGAGTGACACAGTCAGAATTCTGCAGGCTTTGTGTTTTTTAACTGTGTGTCTTTTAACTGTGGAAAGAATCGAATGTGTATGACTTTGAAGGAAAAAAAATTAAATGACGGAGGAAGAGCCCACTGACAACAAATGTCTTCCTGATTCCGGATAAAAACTGGAATAAATTATCGGTTTAATAATTTTGCTCGAGAACTGCCAACTTTCTGAAAATTTTAACAAAACGATACACAGTTGCCAGAGCGAGTTCTTTCTCCCGTGAAACTTCTTCAAAGACCCTAGACCCTTGAGGATGAACTAATTTGAATTATTCTCAGACTCTAATACATTTTTACAAAGACATTTAAGTAAAACAATAAAAAGCGAGTCCTCAGTTGATTAACAGTTTTCCCTTATCACTCATCAGTACTATCATTTACAGACGAAAGACTTACTTTCAAAATAAGCTTAAGATTTATTACAGACCAAGAAGAGACCCGGATTTTCTCCTGGTTTGGGCAAAAGGTAGTAAAACAGTTAGAAAAGTGCGGTGCATTTTCTCTTTAATAAAAGAAACGGTGTCCTCTAGTTAATGTGATAAGAGATGGGGCTGGTTGTGGAATCCTAGATTTTTAATTTTTTAAAGGGTTTTGCTGCATCGAAGTCCCTTCAGGAGCACGATCCCTGCTCTAGGAAGCCCTTCGAGGTGTCGGCGTGCCGCGGAAGCGTCGTTATGCCACCGAGATGTTGATGAACTCGCTCTCACGTAACAAACGTGGGCCGGGGGCCGACTGGGCGTCACGCTACACACTAAGAAACACACTCATGCAAGACACAATCCCGTCTGTGAAGAAGCTTCCGGTCAGAGAAGAGGGAACAGACACATAAACACACATCTAGTGATATGTAAAATGAGGTGGCTACACTTGAATTTCTCCAAAAGCAGGCTCCGCTACGAAGCTACAGGCACGTGTCATTTATTCGAAAGGTCACGCTAGGGTGTCCAGCGAGCGGGGTGCTAGGTGGGCAGCTGGGGCTCCCTTCCACGGGGCCTCGTGAGGAGCCACGTGCAGCACACCCCAGCATCCACCCGGCAAGCTGAGTATCCCATCATGCTCTCCCTCGCTGGCTAGAGATAGTGTCTGGCACTGCTGGGGTGTCGGCTAGAACACGCCCTTCGGCAGAGAATCAGAACGATGCGGGTTCCTTAGGTGGGAAGTCACTGGCACGCAGGGCAGACTCCCCACTCCAGCTGCAGGTAGACTCTGAGGCACCAAGAGGATGTGGGGTGTGGCCCCAACTGCCTCCGCTACAGATGACGCCGTAGAAGCCCATCATTGCAGAGTGAGGACCCAGGAGAGGAGAAGCTCGGTTCTACTTGGGGAGTCAGGGAGACCCCAGAGCACAGCAGACGCCTACGCCAAACCAGTGTCCTCTGGGAAGACATAGGGGAGTGACATGGAGGGCTGCTACTTAACTGCAGATAAATTCAGTGCAATACCAGATTGCAGAGAGGCCAGTGAGCATGGAGCCCGCCTGTGCATTAGCTGTGATCAAATTTACCGCTCCGACAAAGATATATGTGCCCCGGCTTGGGTAGGTACAGGCTCCAAAGGGGCATTTTTCACAGCCGATATAGATGTTTCAAGCTATCGCCTGTATAACAGACCAACAGTTTCTGACACGAATTACGGGAAGAATTGTTTTGTTCCCCCCTTGACTTTGACCAAAAGATATGAAGGTGACACTGGGAAGCAGACGAGAGCCTGACCGCCTGGAGTTTTGAAGGCGGTGGGGACTTGAGGGTAGCGCGAGGCTCTGGTCTCAGAAGACAGGGAACTGGGTCAGGCTTCGAGGCGGCGCTAGGACGTGAAGTGGGGAGCGGAGGCCGGGAACACAGGTTTTGAAACTGAGGTCCAACTAGGAACCAAGAAGCAAATCAAGACTGTGCTACACAGAACTGGGGGACTGGCCAGAACGAGGGGGGCGGAGCGGGGTCGTCCGAGGGCCCTGAGCGGTGAAACTCTCTCCGCCTCCTTACGGACCGTGAGCCGCGTGGGGCCCTCTGTGAGCGTGAGGATCATCTGGCTGCTCATTTTAAACGTGCGGATCCCCCGAGCCCTAGCCTCTCCCCGCCCACACATTGTACTTCCCTATTTAGAGCAAAGTCCAGGCAGGAATCGGCCTTTGTAACAAGGGTCCCAAGTGACTTCGATGCAGGTGGTCTGTGGAAACACTGGACTAAGGGACAGTTGGCTCCAGGGTCTGAGAATGGAGCTGGTGTCCACCGGCCCCAACGATGCATAAAGTAGGGCAAGGAGCGTGTCCCAGTTTACCCAGAATGTTCCTAGTTTTAGCATGCACAGTCTTGTGTCCCAGATATACTGGGACAGTCGGCCACCCCATTATGCCAGGGAGCTCGCCGAAGACCTCAGCGTCGTCACCTCGGCTCCCCGCGCCCCTGTGGACCCTCCGCTGTGCTGGCATTTCCACCCCTCCCCCCAACACACACCTCACGCTGCTCCTCTCTCAAGTCCAATCTGTGACACTCGCTGAGGCAGGGTGTGATGCTTCAAAGCTCACGAGGTCCCGGATGGACGTCCCCCATCTCCAGAGCCTGCCTCACCCCTGGCCCTGCAAAGGAAGGAACTCCAGAAAATAAAAGGAAAGCGAAGAAAAGCAAACTCAAGACCACACTGGCTTCCGGACGGCTACCTGCAGCCACCCCAATGTCCCGTGCATCGCTGGCTCCGGGCCGGGCACCTCAGTCCTGACACTGCCCCACCTTCCAAGACGTGCGACCTTGGTCGAGTTATCTCCTCTCTACGTGCCTCTGACTCCCCCTCTTCAAAGTAGAAATAATAATAATAATAATATTCATATTCGCAGGAGTCACAATAGTGTTTACTTCTAGGGTTGAACTAGCCAGGACACGTGCTGTGCTCAGGACAGCGTCTGCCATAAACGGAAGCTATCGTGACAACTAAAAGCCTAAGGTCAAGTCATCCAGTCCCCGGTACGGACAACACTCGTCTTTCAGCTTCGTACCAAACGAAGCGGTCACGTTCAAGGTCAAACGAACAGAAACGCCTCTTTTCCTGTCACACCTGCACTTGAGCTGTCCTTGACACCGGTGGGGGAGGGCTGGGCCGGCCCCGCGTGGGGTGCTCTGCATTCCCCCGCCCAGGCCAGAGCACCCCGCCAGCCCCGGAGCACAGGGAGGAGGCCTGGACGCTCGGCAAAGCCGGCTGGCTGTCAGACTGCTCTGGGGGCGGGAGGCGGGTCTGTCCTCAGCCACACGCGTCACCTCCATATGTCTCAGCCCTCCTCACCTTTCCCTCCGACTGTGACAATGAGAATGTTGAAATCGATACGTTCACTCTCCTCGTTCCAAATACTCAGTGCTTTGAAATGAAAAATGGTCCGGGAGGAAGGAGCCAAGGCAGAGGCGAGCAGGACGTGGGTGGACGTTAGGGCCATCTGCGGTGGCGGGGGACAGAGGGAAAAGCGGGCCTCACCCCCGTTTTGCACGACTCACTAATGGGGACCCGTCGTTTTATTTCCATGGACCCTGCAGTCCCTCCTGCGTAAAACAGAGGCATCACTTTAGATAAACAACGTCATCCCCTCTGGGTCTGAAAATCCTAAGTGGATTTTGACGGCAAAATGTCACACAGCTGCTTTTCGCTTCATCCGGCCTTTCATGGGTCCCCGACCCCCTCCCCCGTCACCCTGTCACGGACGGACTCTGACACCCAGTCTCAATGCGAAACCGTCCTGCTCGTTCGTCTCCCCTGCTGGACCAGAAGCTCCTTAAGGGCGGAGATTCTGCTTTGATCTCATGGTGTCCCTGGTGCTCAGAGCCACGGCTGACGTTGAGTAGGTGTGTGTGGAACGGTGGCCGGCCCGCCCACACCCGGCCCCCAGGCGAGCTGACTGGAGGGGCTGCTTACGAGGACTGCGCAGAGTTGGGGTGAATTCACCACCGGGGGCCCGTCAAGCACCACGAGGTGACAATAGCAACGACTACTGCCCCTTCTATCCCCGGAGGGGTGGGGGGAGCTGTCGCAGGTAACCTAAGACAGCAGCCGAAGCCACAGGGGCTGAGTGACAGGCTGCCAGCAGGAGCGGCGACCCCCTGCTGAAGGGCAGGAAGCGGGGGACGCAGACCCCGTCCCAGCCCCACCCACCCGGCCCTCCAGGTCCTTCAGCCACCGCCAGCGCCTGCACTGGCTAAGCGTGGCAGTGTCCTGCTGTCCACTGGGGTCCCCCGGGACACGAAGTGGGGTGGGCAAGGGTGGAGGGCGGACCCTTGGGGCAGACTACCACCCTCGTCACCCCGCGTCCTCCTTCCAAAAGGACCCGGCATGGCTAACCTTCCGGGAACCTCTCGCAAATACACAGCCATTTCTCCAGCAGCTGCGTACACACCTGTGTGCACGTGCGCACACAGCGCTTGACGAGTCACTGATTACTTCTTTCCTCACCGGCCAGACTGTCGCCTCCCCAGGGGCGAGGATGACGGCTCGTGCATCCCTGGTACACGCTCTCTGTGCGTGCGACAGGCGCTCGATACCAGAGACGCGAATGACCATCTTGAACCACATCGTCACGTGCCAGACTGCAGAATCAGCCATCTCCGTCCCGTTAGTCACCTCTGAATGTCCACGAGGAGCCAGTAAGATGCACAGCGAGGCGAATTCACTAGGACGGTGTTTCTGCCGGACGAGGGTCGTCCTCAGCCCGAAGGCTCCGGATTTTATTCCGTGGAAACACCCGCGGGAGCCGCTCATCGACCGGCCTGGGGTCGCGCTCACTAGGAGTGAACCCCAGGGTGGCTTCCGGAGAAGTCAGAGGTCCGTTCGCTCAGCTTCTGCCCCGAAGCAGCCAGGGCGCAGGGGGAGAAGGCAGGGAGGTGGCAGGGTGCAGGGGTGGAAGGCAGGGAGGTGGCGAGGTGGCGGGCAGCGAAGCAGCAGAGGTCTCGGCGCGACAGCGCGGCTCAGGACAGGCCCGCTCCGCGCTGGGCCGTGCAGAACGCGGGTCCTTCGGCCACGGAGAGATGCGACGGAGAACATGCTGCCTGCGTGCGCCTCCCGGCCTTCGGGGAGAAACAGTCCTGCTGTTTCCTGCAAGGTCAAGGACAGTGTGTAACGAACATGCTGGTGTCGGGCAGGGTGGCGGGCGGTTCATCGTGTGACGGTGCTTTAACCAAAGAGGGGCCGGAGGGCGGTAGGAGCCGTCCGCTCGGGCCGGGTGTTGCTTGGACCTGCGGGAGCGAGATGGGAGCGAAAAGCATCCCGACTCTTAGGCTTCGCCCCTCTGCTCACAGCCCCCGCGGACAGTGACGCCTCCCCTCCCGAACCGCTCGCACGTCGGAAGACACCCCTGTGAGGCTGGGACCTATCATCGCCCGGGGGGCACAGCGACACGTGATTGTTTTTCAGGATGAGAAAGTTAACAAATGGCAGAACCGGGAGCCCGGCCTGGCTGGAGGAGAACCCCTGGAAATCGGGGGTTACGTCTGCTAAACACAGCTCCGCACAAGCCCATGGCAAACGGGGCCCAAAGGGCTTATTTTGTGAAGATTCCATGCCTAACAAATGACCCATTTTTCCTTATACGCAGTTCTCTCCTGGTTCTAAGGCCCTTCTGTTTTGAGTCCCCGTAGGCATAAATCAGGGTGTTTACTAGGACAGAGGACGGATCCCGGCCGTGTCTCCTCGCCCCGCGGGGGTGAGTGCGGTGCCAGCGCATGGGGCGGGGCCTCGGGGGCCACGGCGCCCCTTCCCCGCTGTGGGCGCCACGGCCACAGCGCCCGTGGCACAGCTGGCGCGGCTGAGGCAGCGGACGTGCGCGCGGGGCCCCGAGCTTGGATCAAGTGCCTGCAGAGTCCGATGCCAGCCGCAGCGGCGCTGACAGCTGCGGACACCCGCCTACCGCCTGCCGCCTCCCCTGCCCACTTGTGTCTGACCCTCGACGCCTGTAGTCGGGAGGAACGATGACTCTCCCTGTTTTCTGCACGAAAAACATCAGCCTCGAACGGGTTCAGTGACCCGGTCATAAGTAGCAGCGTCCGGGTTGGCCGGGAGGCCCGCGTGACTTCAGAGTCCTCGCCCTCGGCCACCACACTGAGGCTTCCTCCCCGGCGACATGATCAGAGGAAATAAAACGGCAAGAGAAACACGGGAAGTCGGGAAAAAGGGAGCCGTCTGCAGCCATTTCCCAAGATGCTCTCTGTGGCGGGTGTGCTGGGTGGGAAGAGGGTTTTCTCCTCTGGGGACAGAGTTGAGCGTTTGCAAAATTCTGTGAACCCCTAGCGGGTACCCCCAGGGCTGTGCCTAGTTGACACTATCACCATTTTTGTCCATTAAAAAAAAATTTAAAAATCTTAGAATAATTAAACCACTTTCTCCAAAATGTAAGAGCCCCAGATCTCTGAGCCTCCCAACGAGATCTTAGCACGCAAAACCCCTCCGCCTCGCGCTGGCCAAAGAACGTTTAGAAAAACAAAATGACAGTTTGCCTACAACACGTTAAATGAAACTCTCCGAATGAAGCCCATTTTTAAGGTAATCGAACGCTAAGTTTTTTACTTAAGAGCAATTTCATTCCACCCACTTGGCCCATTAGCATGGGTGACATTCACGGACACACGGACCTGTAGGGGTGATTCGCCGCTTCGTTCCCCCAGCCAAGCTGTCTTTTTAAGCAGAGAAAAGGGTTTAAAAATACAAATTCCCCTCATGGCCGCACCAAACCCTAAGGCGCGTCGACGGCAAACTTGCCCCCAATCCAAAATGGACACGTTTCGTTTACCTCCCAATTTATCTCCTTTTACTCTCATCAGTCAGTCTAGGTCCATCTGATCCGAATGACGCACTGTCCGCCGAGCTGGAATTTTTACCTCTAGCTCGGCCATCCAGGTCCCGGGGGGCCCGGCGCGGGGGACACAGATGAACCGAAAGGGACTCGCGTGATCGGCACATGCGCTCATGCGGCACGTTCTCTCCCGGACGAGCACGAGGCTGAGAGGCGTTTTCGGGCGTGATAACCCTGAACGATCCTTGGAGGCGGCTTGGAATGCTGATTTGGGAATATTGATTGGAAATGGTTCCTTTGCCCTGCCAGGGCTCAGCGGGAGAGAGGGCCGCGATCGATTTGTGATGCTTTCCACGGGGTCGGAGAGCAGGGGCCACAGGGGCAGTGTTGGGGCGGGCCTAACGTGCCCGGTAAGGCGACCTCGCGGTCAACCTTGGACAACTTCTGTTGACGCGACGCTCTCTGTCCACAAGCCACTCTCACTACTGGCCCCCAGGCCCTCTC
This sequence comes from Pteropus medius, assembly GCF_902729225.1. Classification (NCBI taxonomy): domain Eukaryota; kingdom Metazoa; phylum Chordata; class Mammalia; order Chiroptera; family Pteropodidae; genus Pteropus; species Pteropus medius. The sequence continues at coordinate 23,370,115 of NW_024349803.1, read as the reverse complement.
GTGCATGTGTCTGATCTCTGGGACTTGGAGTAACGCACACAGTTTATGATGCTGAAAGACTACCCCGCTGAGTCCCGTGTGTCCACCCCATCGGTCCCCGTGACACCATCTCCACCGCCGTCACCACGGCGCAAGGCGCTGTCACTTCTCACTTGGCCTTTGGTGACAACTTTCTCCCCCGCCTCCCTGAACCAGCTCTTACCCAACTGCCCCTCTCCCCGCCACCAATGAAGGATTCATTCCAGATACTAACCTGACCACCTCGTCCTCCGCTTAAATCAACTCGGTGGCTTCCCACGGCCCTCGAGACAAAGTCCACACTCACCCCCTCACCCGGGTAGACGAGCCCCACGCGCTCAGTTCTCGAATCTCCACTCCAGCTTTATCCGTCACCTCGTTTGCCCAGCTCCTCCCGAACTCCAGCCACACTGGCCTTTCGGTCTCTCTTATGTGCCCTACACCCTGGCTTCCCAGGCCGCCCCCTCCACACCTGCCAACCCAGCCCAGTCATCTTTCCTCTGGGAAGCTTTCCCTGGGGTGACTGTGTGATCTGTCACCCAAACCACGATACTCGTGAGAACCAGCGTGTTGTCACAGTTAAGTTGGGACCAGCTGTGGGACTGTCCCAACACAGTCGCTCCCAGAGGTGCGTAGCTCGCTATCCTCAGGGACGAGAGAGTAGGGGTCAGGAGAGGGTTAGAGACTTATTGAAACCCAAATCACCTCCCATCCCTATTCCTCTTATGATCGAGTACGGCGCAAACTGTGGCCGCCACGTGTTTAAAAATCAAAGATGTGGTTTTATCTCCAGATTCCTCCCAGTGAGAGAGCCCGCCTGGGAAAGAGAACAGGTTTGTCGTGCGGGCGCTGGGGGCAGAAAGACAAACTCATGCTTCCTTGGACTGACATCCCGGTTTTGATTTTCAATTTAGGAAGATTTTAATTGTTTTCTGATTATAATAATAATACATGCCCATCGTTTTAAAATTTTTCAAAAAAAAAAATAGAGAGAAACAAAAATTAGAAAGTAGACATCGCCTGTAATGCAGGCCCCGTTCCTGGAGTCTTCACGAAACAAAGATTGGACTCTTCCAACGTGTTTTCTGTGTCCGAGCGACGTTTCGTGTTGATATTTTCAAAGCGGGATGACCTCATAGGACTGCTCTGTAACTGGCTTTCATTTTCACTGGCTACACGGTGGGTCTCTCTCGAGCCTCTCACGTCTGAGAAGGGGCCTGGCACCCCAGCTAGGACTCGATGTCCTCCAGCTAAACACACACGGTTTCACAGAACGCCAGCGCCAGACAGGGCCGCTCCGTGAGCGGGGCGGAGCCACCCGAAACGAGACAGCCGCACGCAGAAAGGGCAGGAGCAGAGTCCAGGACGCCACGGGAATGGCCGGACACACCCTCTTCCCGGCTCGCTTCACTGACCGCGGCCGCCTCGCCAGTTCCCGCTTAGCCGTGCTCTGCTCGTCAGATTTACTGAGATACACACTCGTGGACTCGCCGCACTGCTCACAGCATCCAACCCACAGCAAAGCCCTGCTTCCCTGGCCCCGCCCCCAAGCCACCTGCTGCAAGGCCAGCCCCTCCTCCACCCCCAGTCCTTCCAGACACCCTCTAAATGAGATGCCCCCCAACGAGGAGCAGTTTCAACCCGTTCGATCACAGGTGCGCCAAATTCCTGAAAATGTAATTGCCGAGTCAAAGACCATGTTCATCTCCGTTTCATTTAAAACGAGCTTTTTATAATAGAAAGGGAATACCTGATCTCGGCAAACAATAACAAATCGAAAGTTCGGACGAACATAAAGCTATGAATAAAAGCCCTCTCCCTCTCCACAGCCTTCCGGCATCATCCCGTGGAGGTGATCCCGCGTGTCCTTCCACAGCTTTTGCCCGAATAAAAAGTAGATACGTACACGATTGCGTCGGTGCATGTACAGATACACACACACATGTGTAGGAGTGTAGACATATAGTCTCTTTTTGGAATAAATGTCACATTCTACTCGTATTTGACAACGTTGACATCCCTGCCGACGGGGGTGGCGCGTGTCCCTCGGCGCGTGTCCCTCGGCGCGTGAATTTAACACGCAGAGCACCGAGCAGAGAAACCGATGGCCAAGCTCTCTCAGCTCTGCTGTCTGTATTTTGAAAAGTCCGCTAACGATCTCTCTTTTGCAAGGCTGTTTTGAATATTCAATGACACGATACAGAGAGACATTCCATGTGTGGCCGGCCCACAAAATGTGTATAAACAAATAAGACTAATTTATATTATTATTTGGTCAATCGGTCCCATTTAATTAGCTCCGCGTAGTGGTGCCGGTTCTATTTCTTAATGGTAAGAAAAGTCTAATGTCTCTGACCTTAAGACCTTGAGTTACCGATTTTCATAACGAGGGGCTAAGAAATCTCAGTGATGAGTGGGGCCAACCACAGTCTCTAAGAGAAATACCTTCTGCACCGCCTCGCTGACCAGTCCTCTGGCTACGATTTCCTCGCAGAGGACTTGGAAATGTCCTAATACCTGGAACTGGCACCCAGGCTCTTGAGAAATGTCTCCAGGTTCCGACAATGCGGTCTGCGTGAAAAAGAGGCGGCTGAGGGGGGGCAGCTGGCAGGGTGAACCCACAGAGTTCGCGGGCTCACTGCCCCGTTGCAGAGAGATGCTCGTTGCGTCCGGCACGGCTGAGGGACGCCCCTGGCTTGTGTCCGGCACGGCTGAGGGACACCCCTGGAACGCCGGGGTCCCGTCTGTGGGAGGCCCTGCGGCTCAGCCCGGGGGGAGGCGCCCGGCAGCTCCAGCCCCAGAATGGCAGGGACGCTGCTCTCCAAGCGGGGGGGGCGGCTGCAGAAAGGGACTGAGTGTGTTGAAACTTCTCTGGCCTCCCTTTCCTCGTGCCCTGCGCCCTCCGGCCCTGCAGTTGTCCGGAACCCAGGACGGGGGAGCAGCGGAGGGGAGGAGAGGGGAGGGCAGGAGAGGGGAGCGGGCGGGGCGAGGGGAAAGGGAAGAACTGGGGGGAGAGATTAGAGGGAGTGATGAGAGACGCATGGAGAAAAGATCGGACTTCGTGACTTCACAGTAAGGACCGTGCTCAAGAGGATGACAAGGGGCTCTCGTCCCCAAAGGGGACCGGAGGCCATTCCACGCGCAGGCCCCGGCCCGAACCCGCAGAGGCATCACTGTTGTTATTATTATCGCTATTACCCTTATCATCATGCCTTGATCAAAGCCCTTGACGTCTGCTATTTTAACTCCAATAATAAATAAAATTTTTAAATAACACATTTCCCTTTTACAGAAGAAACAGCACAGAGATGCTAGATAACTGTCCTCATATGAGCCCAGACGCTGCTGGCCACGGGGACGCTGAGAGGCAGGCACCCAGAACCCCGCCCTCTCCCGCGCGGGCCCTGCCGCCTCTCCGCATTTTCCCACGCGTTTGGCTGACTGCCCACAGCGTCATGGATGTCACCTAACGGTCAGGAGCAGCCTGATGCACTAGAGCTCATGTCCCATGAGCAGGTGGCCTGGGCCTGGGTGTGGCTTCCACAACTCATCAGCCGTGTGACTTCAAACAGCATTCTCACCTGTCTGTGCTGCAGTTCACTCATGCATAATGGCAGCGTCCCACACACGGTGACGATAGGGCCTGCCCAAGAGGGTCATAATGAAGATTGGACAGAACAGGGCTCATGACGTGCTCAGCACGGCACCCGACACGCAGCGAAGACCCAATACGTGCCGGGGGCGGTGGCGATAGCCAGGTACGCGTGAGTGACTCTCAGATTCTATCTGTGGTACTTTCAGTCACCTGCCGGGCCTTGACAGAGTATTCTCACGATCCCCACTAAACTGGGGATGAAAAGAGCAATTGAGACAGTCTGGGGCCCGGGAGGAGGACCGTTCTGAGAAGACGCACCGAAAGGCAAGCTTTGTCTGTCTTTAGCGACGTTCCCAATCTCAAAAGACGGGGGTGGCAGGTGCCAGGGCGACCCTGGAGTCACCCAGCCCTGCGGGAAGAGCAGCCCGTCGCAGGAGTGGGCCTTCCCTTTAGAGAGAAATTAATCTCTTCAAGGCTCTGACGAAAGCCAAGGAGAAAAATGCACACACACGCACAATTTTGCGCCCAGTTTTAAGAACTGAGCCCCCACGAGATGCCGAGCGTGCTTTGGCAGACGGAGAGGAGGTGAAAGGTGGATCGGGTGAAACGGGCTGCCTGCGTTTCAAGGTCACAGCAGAGTGGGGTCCGGATCCTAGGCCATCCTCCCTGCTGACCGCTGTTCAGGGTCAGAGGGTCAGCGGCTCGGCCAACCTGCCTCACTGGTCAGTGCACAAATGAACATTAGGTCAGACATGGAGAAATGAGACAGAAGTTGGGGGCAGAGACGTGGCAGAAGTGTAGGCAAGAATCTAGAAGCTTCTACCGTGCCTCCTTCCACTTTCCCACGTCATAAGTGGAGGGGAAAAGCACCTGGGTAGATTTACAGGAATAAAGGAAGATCTCTTTTAGCCCTGCGGTTCTCTACGGAGAAAATTCAGTGTCCTCCAATTTTCTATGAGGCATCAGCTGCTCTTTATAGTTATTAAGGCAGCAGAGTATTCTTGGTTCTATGGAAAATATTGAACCACAGTTGTTCCCAGGAGTATCTTGCTGCTTAAGCTAAATGTCACGAGGTATTAGATCATAGATACCAACAGGGCAGGCGAAAGCCTGCAGCCCAGAAAGAAAATGGCACGGACAGATGACCAAAGAGGGTACAAAAGGGACGCGGGGTATCCGAGACACGCGTCAGATGCCACTCCTTCCGAGACGGCTGCTTGGCTGTGCAGTGCGAGGCTCGGGCCGGCAGCGGGCTTCCTGTTGCTCGTTCGGCCAAGGCGGCCATTTCCCAGCCCTGGATCGGAGCGTTTCCTTAACGATTACTCGATAAAGCAGCAGATAAGACAGTTTTCCCACCAACTTGGTAGAGTAAGTTCTCTCCCTGTCTCGCCCACCTGGCCTCCCCAGGAAAACAAATTCAGCATATCTAACTAGGTCTTAGCAAGGACCGGTTCAAAGTAAAAGTAAACAAGAAGAGTATGATTTGGTCTATTTTCTGCATCTTAAAAATGGGACCGATTCAAAACTCTTGGGTATCGAAAGAAGCTTCTGAAGTCACCTAGATT
>NW_024349803.1:23313279-23364570 GCF_902729225.1 Pteropus medius | reverse complement strand
CCTGGCTCGGCCAACCACTTTGCTCCTTTCTATATTAGGACGAAACCTCCTTTGATCCAGACTACTCCCCAAATTCTGAGTTGATGGGGTCTGTGCAAAGCGGGTTTGAATGTGCTCGAGTCTCTGTCTTACGTACCCCGACTTTGCCTTCAGCACGGCCTCTGCCCTGCGCCCCCACCCCCAGGCCCCCCGCAGCAGGCTTCACACAGGGACACTGGTGCCCGCCAAGACATAGACTCCGCAGAGGCCACGTGGACACAGATATCCCTTGCTGGGGGTAGCTCATGCGTCAGGTGTGGCGGGTACCGTGGGCAGGTACCGTGGGCAGTGGACACCCTCTGCTGTCACCCACCGTTACCAGAAAGGTTGGTCAATTAATAAAAACATATCGGTTGTACCGAGAAATCCTTAAAAATGATGCGGACATACCTTCAATTTATACTGTAACTTGGAATGTATAAATTGACCCATTCCTAAGCTTTGGACACAGGCTAAGGTTTGTCGTTGTGGCTGACTTTAAATGAGTCCGATGTCCTCCAACCACGTGTCCCCTGCTAGACACCCGGGTTTGCTTTCCGTAAAGCAGAGCAGGAACGTAGAGCCCATTGTGAAATGATCTGACTTTTTCTAGCTCTTTCTAGGCTTCGTGACTGTCTCATCCCCAAGGCTTGCACAGTTGTCTCGCCCACAACTAATCAACAGCTCTCTCAGCAAATCAACCTTACTAACTCCTGCCAAAACATTCATTGAATCATCAAGTCTCTTTTGTACTTCTATTAAATCAGTTGTGAAACATTTCATTGAAATCCGTAATTATGTAACGAATGGAACTGGGCAGACATGGGCAGCAGCACAGCTGACTCCTGGCACGTCTGCAACCGCGGTGACGGGGACGGGGGGTCCAGGATGACCCTGCGCTCTGCGCATCGGGCAGTGTTTACTTCAGGCGGGAAGGCACTGGTCAGTCGAGGGCAGGAGACTGGCTGAGAGTTTCTGGTGCGGCAAGCTGTCTAATGGACAAGCACACCAATGGCGGCACATGGAGACTCTGTGGCTGGCAGAGCTGGCCCGGGCCAGCGGGGACCTTGAGACCTTGTCACAGAGCAGGAGTCCTGGGGGCTGCCCTCAGAGAGAAAGCAGAGCTCGGAGCCCTTTGCGAGTTCCGCTTCAAGAAACAGCTTGTTTCATCAGCCCCGTGAATATTGAGAGACTCGGAGCTGGACGAAGCTTCTGCCTATCCTCACCGAAGAGAAAGAAAGCCCTAGAAAGAAGTCTCAAGAGTGTCAGACTGTGAGCGATGGCGGACGGCTGAGCCTCCTTGATTGAAGACCCAACCAGAGCCCCTGGAGGAAGCCTCCTTGCACGAGGCCTCGGGGGTCACTCTAAACTCAGGGCCAGACTCGCACGCCCAGGACAGTGGCTCCGGCAAACCAGCATCCCAGCATCGATGACAAGAGCAGCCACAACAGCCCACTCCGGAGCGCATGGTCGGGCCTGCCGCTAAGTGCTGTCCAGACATTTTGTCACCCGCGCTTTACAGTAACCCTGCGAGAAGAGCCTCTCAGCCCCGACTCACAAACAAGAGCACTGGGTGTCACGAGGTTAAAAACGTGTGAGCGTGGATTAACCCAAGTCTGTGTCACGGAGGGGACAGAGGTCTTCAGTCACCCGACAGAAGGCGGAACGGCGGAGGGCCGTCTCCATGGGTGTGGCGATTTACGAGAACACGTCATGATTTTAAGGACAGTCGCAATCATTTAAGCGGCATCTCTGAAGGCAGAGAGACGTTAAACCTCCCAAATCAGCAATACGGATGACACAAAAAGGCTTTAGACAACGGTCAACGCCATTTTTCTGGACTGAAGTGTTTGGGATGAGGAGTCAAGGAGGAGGAATGGCAGAGGCCCCTCGTCTAACATCGGGCCGACGAGCAGGCCTTCCGACTTATTCCTTTGTTTCCTAGTTCTGCCTGAGAAAAATCCCGTTACAAAACATTGCCCTAAAACACAACCTATGTGGCAGGCCAAACCTTGGTCACCAAGTCCTTAATAGTGTATGTTACGTCTCTCTCGCTCTGATCAACACAGGAAACCTGTCCTCCTGGGACCACACCCATGGGTAAGTCAGAATAATTTGAAAAATCCTGGGCCCTATTTACCAAAAATGTACACATCCATCACTTCTCTTCTGCAACATCTCAGGGGGGTGGGAGAGAAGGCCTTCGGTTAGCATCTCCACTTTAGCAAAGACAAGATTTGCCACGTTCACAAAGCTACTTATAGACGTGAAAAACTGTTTTCCGTTAAGTCCTCACTCGGTTAGCAATGACTCGGGAAAAAACTGACCCAAATCGAGTATCTATGCTGACATTCCGTGACACTAAAACTAGACTTAAACAATCAAGAGACAACCACGTTAATATGTTGAGAGCTTGGCCGAAAGGCACATCAGAGAAATTCGAAGTCTCGATGTCACTCATTCACTAAATACGTGTCTATTAAACACCTACTACGTACCGCCTGGAGCGCTCGGCACAAGGCATCCTGTAGTAGACATAAGTGCAAGGTCCCTACCTGTGGTCTCCCAGCCGCCTGCTCTGCATGGTCCGCTTTGTACCGAGAGGGCCAGTTCTCTAGGGCAGGTCCACGGCTGTTCGATAAGGCATCCATTAGCCTCCGGGAAGCAGACTTTTGATTATTTGTGTGTTTACTCATCTAACAAATGGGTTCATAGCTTTTATTCATTTCTCCAATTCTTAACTTTAAAAGTCAACAATGAATAGTAAAAGAATCATGATCGAAACCAAGAAATTAACAAGTAGTTATTGCACGTGAAGGGCCACCCTCCTCCCCTCTCTGCCCCTCCCTCCCACCCCAATCCCTGGTCACATTTTATCTGATCAATCCCAATGGGCACGAGGGTGTAATGATGTGATCATTGTCTCGTCACCTCTAATGTACTGTGTATAAATAATAGTCAGTATTACGGTCATTACGGGCCCATGCGTAGGTTTCTTTGTCCAACCATTTCAAAGACGGACAAATATTTAACGACCAGCCACTGTGTTCAGAGGACCTGACCCTGTGACACAGGTCATTTGTGCCATGAAAGGAGAGAGACTTGGCGTTCGAGCTACCGCTCCGGCTGGCCGGTCCGATCCGCTTCTTCACCTACGCTCCTTTCCAGCAGATGCAAAGACACCGGGCCATTTTAGGGTTCTGAGGGATTTTTAAACGGTTATTAATTCTGGATATTTTAAAACGATATTAGTACCTCCTGAGGCTAAATGGGACCAAGCCGTTTTTATGAATACAATAAATAAATAAAAACCCATTCCCACAGAGCCACGAATAGACATTTTGGTTCCAAAACCCTCCTAGGAATGCAGGGAAATTAATGGTTTTCATCATAAGTACCCTGGGCGCAGCGTTCGCGCGGCATCCCAAATTGTCCATGGTTGGCTACCTCTTATTCTCCACCTTCATTTGAAATGCACCATAGTGAAAAATCTTCTCCAGAATTTAAGCAAGCACGGTCAGGTAATTGCGGCCTTTGAAGACCGACACCCAATAATAACAAAAATGACAACGACACACACACGCACACACACGCGCACACACGCGCACACACGCACACACATTCTCTGCTTTCTCCAGCTTCCACTTCTACCGCTCCTATAAAGATGACTTATTCTTAAAAATAATTGCACTGATTTTGACTAGTCTGACTTTTTTAAAGCAGTTTCGTTACATTCGTTGCAAGAGCATCTGGAAATGGTCTACTTGTTTCTTCCCGCCCAGCACACGCACGACCCATTCATCTCGTGGTTATTAAAGAAATAAACACCCTCTCCCACCCCAGGAACCTCTGTTTTCAAAGTCAGGCGGGTGTGTAATAGCTCTGGGTTTCTCGAGACTTAAAGCCAGGTGTATCTGGAGACAGTATCTCCGTCTTCACTGCCGTTAAAGTCAAAAGGAGCTCGGTTCCTTGAAGCTGACCACCTCCCTGCCCGTGACGGCTTGCGGGGAGCGGCCGGGTTAGAAATCCTCGGAACGTGAAAATCGAATCCTGCGTAATCCGCTTACAGGACAAGCGAATTAAGTTATTTTTCTGAGTTTTTTTAATCCAACACATGGACTCCTCCGCAAATGGATTCTGACACTGATTCCGTTCCTGCCACCAACCCAGGAAAACGTAAGTCTGTCAGGAAGCTTAGAATAAGCTGCGAGTCCACACGAGCAGTGGGCTCCCGGGTCCAAGGTGAAGATGTACTTGCTTCGGTGACCTAAATGGAATCTGTTTTAGTGTTTGTCGGTAAGCGCTTTCCCTGCCGATCACGTCAGCCTTCCAGTTTCCTGTATCATCTCACAAGCAGCCTAGATTTCAGCCTCTCTCTCTCTCTCTCTCTGTCATCACGTATTACAAAGTCAAGTCTAAGCTCAAAGCAGAAGCCTCTCTGGAAGCAGCTCTGTTAAGAGAGCCCCCCTACTTTTTTCTCTGCTTCTGTTGTTAGACTCTCTCGGAGCAGGAGGCTCTGGTCTCCCGCACGACGCCCATCGGCAAGCACACCACGCAGGCCGCGTCGCCACAAGCCACACTGACCACTTAGGGGGACCGAAGGGGCGTCGGGTCCTTTAAGCAAGGTGGAAATTCATCTGGAAACAGTGAAGATTTATCTTCTCTTACTGTGTTAGGTGCACGGTAGGAAGTGTTTCCACGTGGTACAGCATAATGGTTAAAAGAGTGGGTTTTGCCATCAAACAGCATCCGACCCTCATCATCAGTAGCTACCTGAATGGCCTCGGGCAGGTGACAAAACCTGGCCGTGCGCAGTCTTCTGTTTTTACGACATGACGATGACAGCGGTACCTCTCTGACACAGTCATTGTGACGGTTAAATGAGATGATGCCATGGCCCCTGCTTCTCGGGCTGTCTTGGCAGACTGGACACCCCCAGCTTCGTCACATGCAGCTTTGGATCTCTCCACATCTGACTGTTGCCCACAAACTGTGAGGTGCAGGGAAGACTCCTCACGCACCGGGAAAGCTCTCGATGCAAGCGTGCGGCTTTCACTCATCACCTCGGTGACTTCCTCAGCCGCTAAGCCAGCTTTCTCAGCCTTAAACCACGTGCAACCAAATGCTCTGCATTCGGCTTAGCAGGTGCCTGCCAACCCCACCACCCGCTGCTCGCCGTCACTCAGAGTTCCGGACTGTGTCTGGGGGGACGCCACCTGCCCGGGGCCTCCGCCCCTCTCATCTCAACTCTGGGACGGGATGATATTCTGCCCCCTCCTGTTCTTGATGCTCACCAGATGCAGACAACGGCTCATACCCTCTGACTGAGCTCTGCCGCCTACAATCAACAGAATGGGACGTTTTCACATCACTGTACTAGGGACCAGAAAATCCGGGTCTGGTCCTGGATCCATTCTTATATGATGCTGGCAACGGTCTCTCTGGATATGAAGTCACTTCCTAAACTCCACTGATGTCTTCGTCCGCCAGGACTGCCACGACGAAGCACCACAAGCTGAGTGGCTTGGAGAATGCAAATCTATTGTCTCACGTCTGGAGGCTACAAGGCCAAGGCCAAGTCCAAGCATCAGCCGGGTTGGTTCCTGCCCAGGGCCGTGAGGGGGGATCTGCCCCCCATCTCTCCTCTAGCGTCTGGTACCCTCAGCTGTCCTTAGCTTACAGACGACCCGCGGTGCCCTGCGTCCCTTACCTCGCCTTCCCTCTCTGTACGTTTCTGTTTGATTTTTCAAATGTGTATAAGGGCGCCAGTCATGCTGGAGTAGGGTGGCCTACTCATCATAACGAACCACGTCCGCAGTGACTCCATTTCTAAATCAGCTCACATTCTGAGGTCCTGCGGGTTAGGGCTTCAGCATGTGCATTGGGGGAGGGGAGACATAATTCAACACATAGCCACTGGTAATCTCTGTTGTATCTACTTACCAAGTTAATGTGAGAAAGAATGAATACACAAGCATTTTGCAACCTGCAAAGTACCACCTAAGCAGAGGGGATTATTAGAACTTAAAACGCTTGGAGTTTGCTTTTTGAGACTGACAGCCCATGGCCAGCCCACTGGCCGTCCTGTGCATAAGTGTCTAGAAGTGGCCTTGCTACGTCTATAAAAGTCAAGTTATTTTTTCTGCGAGTGCTGTGTCCTTCTCATTTATCGATTTGCATAAAATGCCACTCGATGGCTTAAATATTTATATTATGTGGACTCGGTAATAGCTTAATTTCCGCAGACTGGGAAGGTGCATTATCTCTGACGCAGACAGAGCCCTGTCTTTCCGTGCCATTTACATTCCCATCTCCAGAGACGGAATTTATGTAAATGGATTAGTAGCACAGAAACGAGACGCGGTCCTAGCAGGGGAAAACTGACTGGAGAAAGGGCTCGCACTCTGAAACTATTTGAATCTTTTCGCTCTCAAGAGTTTCTCCAAATTCTGTGTTGATAGAAGAACACTTGAAAATCAAAGCGGCTGAAATGATGAGAATTCGTGATTTCTCCCTGGGGGAAGGCGACGGGAAGCTTTCCGATCCATTTGGGGGCCTATCCCAGACCCCTGCCCGGGGCGGGGGTGACAATAGCCCACAACCGTTTGCACAGAGTAGCTCCAGACGTTTTTTGATACCTTAGAAAATAATTTTCTAATTGCACGGCAGATCGACTTCCTGTGGCTGCTGGAACAGGTTCCCGCTGACTTAATGGCTTCAAACCACAGAAATCTATTCTCTCAAAATTCTGGAGGCTACAAGCCCCAGAGTGGGCAGGGCCACACCCTCCCCGGGGGCTCGGGGACGAGTCAGCTCCTTGCCCTTGCGGCTCCTGGGGGGCGCTGTCCAGCAGGGCCTGGTTGGTGGCAGTGTCACGCCATCTCTGTCTGTTGCCACGTGGCCTTACCCTGTAATGACCTGCGTCTCCTCTTCTGCCTGCCACTCCCTGAGCTCCCTCGGGTAAGGACACTCGTGGTGGCCTGCAGGGCCCGCCGGGAAGGTCCTCACCTCAGGAGCCTTCACTTCCTCCCATCTGCAAAGACCCTTTTCTCAAAGAAGCTACATTCGCGGTTTCTGGGGACTGAAGCGGATCCCCTTCGGTGGGGGCGGGGTGCGCATTTCTCATCTGTCACACGTGGGCATAAAGAGGAAGCTCGTAGCATGTTTCTTTTAGATCATTCGTTTTCAGGCCGTTTTCAAAAAGCCCGTGGCTCTGACGCAGCATAGCAGGACAGGCAGAGGGAGGCGAGCTGCAGCCGAGCCCCAAGGCCGAACCCCGAGACGCGCTGCTCCGCGGGCGGCACGCACAGCTCCGCTCGGCCCAGTTTGGGAAAATGGGATCCCGTGAGAAACGTCATGTCCAGGAAGGAGTCAGTGGCTTGAGGACAAGGCTGGACACTGTGGTTTGAGATGGGCGATTCTGAAAATCCGTTTCTGCCTACACGAATTCCCCGTGAAAAGGGCTGTGGTTCAACAGGACACATTCTCCCAGCGTGGGAGGGCGGAGTCGCGGGTCCGGGGAAGAATCTGGAATCTGAATCTTAAAGGCTCTGCGGCGACCTCATCCGTCGCCTGGACGAGGCGTCACACAGCTCCACGCGCGGCAGCGCCCTCCAGGGCCCAGTCTTGTTCCATCATAGACATCGCTGGAGGAGCAGGAGGGGCGTCCAGCACCCAGGAGGAACAGGAGGGCTGAAGGGGCCATTTCTGTGATGTAAACATTTCAGGGCGCTGTTTTTTAAAGAGGTTTGTTTAAAAATATGATGGTTCCCCCAAACGGAAAATACAGAATGGCTCCGCTTAGACGAAGTGCCTGGCGTGGTCCAAACTCACGGAGAGGGTGGCCGCCAGGGGCCCGTGACAGGGAGCGATGGGGAGCTCCCGCTTCGTGGGGACGGAGCCCGTGTCACGCGGTGGCGGGTGCATGTGCCGGCGGCGGTGGCAGCACGCAGTGTGCCTGTGCTTCGTTCCGCGGACCGCGCCCCGTGCGCGTGTTTGTCCGCGACGTTTAAAAATGACTTAGGAGGCGGCGCCGTGGGCGATGCTGACGCTCCACTCCGGCCCCTGGGTCTGCGGCGCGCACTGCGCACCCTTCTCCTGGGGGCCTCAGCGTTAACGACCAGCACCCACACGAATCCGTGGAGGCCCCTCAGCTCCTGGGGCCACTCCCCACTCACGATGGCCAGGAAGGGCCTGGGGGGCCCTCGGCCAGCGATTCACAGGTGAGCACAACTCTGAGGCTCAGCTCACACCCCAGAGTCCCCTGCGGGGTCAGGCTGAGGGGCCTCTGACAGATTTTGCACGACATCCCACCATTGCCTGTCCCCCTCCCTCACCTGGGCCCTCGTCATGCTTACCTGTCTGCCTCGGAGCCTCTTCTTAATAAATCACTTGTGTACACGGACACACGCACGCGCACATACGCGCGCGCGCGCACACACACACACACACACTACTCTTCCCATTTTAACTGAGTCAGCAGAACAAGTCCACTAGGACTGACCAACTGACTCTTCCACCAAGAAATAGAAAGAACTGTGCTGCTCCTTCTAGAATATTCCGTCCAGGGTGCCGGGGAGAAACTATTCTTGTCCCTTCCTCCCCCCCACCCCGATCCTCCTGTCAGCATCTGTCGCTGGTCTAGCAGGCCTGGGGCGCGACCGCGGACTGAGACGTTTCTCAGAACAAAGGCACCCCAGCTGTGACACACCTGCCACACGATGTCTGCCAGCTGAGCTGCCGAAGCGGAGCCTCTACGAGCACTCGCCGAAGAGCCAGCAGTGTGGTGACAAAGATGTCCCCTCCCCCGCCAGGGGCCCCCACCCGGCTGAGACAGTACAGCAGAGGCACCACGCCCCTGGAAGGAACTTCCTTCTGGGGCAAACAGGACTTCTGGTCGTTTTGTGGCCCAGCGGGCCCAGCGTGGCGTTCGGCACCAGACGACGTGAGTCCAGGTCCCTGCCTCTCTGTTCCGTAACCGTGTATCTTTAGCTTAGTATTTCCCTTCTCCGCACACTCTGACTCTGTAAAACAGCTATTAAAACAACGCTGAGCTCAGCATTACTGTAAGCATTAAACTATTCACTGACATAACAGATATGAAGCACCTACTGTGTGTCTGGCACGTTAGCCTCTCAATAAACATCCCCCACTTAATTTTAATTAAGATAAAACACTGCTACCTGGAGCGCAGACGTCTGGTGTACAGATGGTGTCACCCTGTACGTGTGTTGATTTTATACGTATCATGAAAAACAGCACTCGCCCTTCAAACCCGTGGGGTCACGGATAATTTTGCTTAGGACAAAACTGAAGTATTTAAGTTAAGAAACAAGTCCATCGAAAGGAAAAGATTAAGTTGAACGCATTACATGTAACACATGAATGCAGAACAACGGTAAAGGTGGGGCCCGAATGGCCGCATTTGGGGGGCACTGAGGTATACGCGCTGGCCAGTCCAAAGAGGTTCTGGGAGCGGAAGACGGAAGCTTCCGGAAGAACGCTTCACTATGGAAGAGATGCCTAAGAAACCTGAGCAAAGGACAGGACCAGTGGGTACCGTGCTGCTGGACACATTGCAGCGGAGACGAGCGGAACCAGAACCGCGTGCAGAAACGGCAGAACCGGAACCGCGTGCAGAAACGGCGCAGTGGGGCTTCGGACGCCACGTGGGTGACCAGGCCAGGCGCCCGGTCAGTCCTTTTGAACCTCCTGAAGCTGTGCTCCTCTGATGGGAAGGGTTCTGCTGTGGAAGCTCACAGGTCACGAGCAAAAACACTTAAAGAGACACCCCAGGAATCAGGCAGCGTCTTCGGTCGCTGAGGGCTGGGAGGCGTCCTGCCAGGTCCCCCTCAACCGCGGGCTTCCCCGGGCTCGCCTGTCCCCACCGCAGTTCACGGAGTGTGCCCTTTCTAGTCGCCCAGTGCTCCCTTGGAGAAGAATTCCCTTTGGGTGCCTGCGTCCTCAGAAAGGACCAGGCCGTTAGGGCTCGGGCCTGTCTGACTGACCGCTGTGTCCTCTCCTCTGATCAGGGTCGGGTTCGAATGACAACGGCCCCGGGCGGAGCCAAGAGAGAACAAAAGGAAAAGACTAAATCCTTAGGAGAAACCGTCACGTGGGCTGGGCTGGCACAGCCAGGCTCATCCACCTGCCCCACCAACGCCCCCCACACACCCCGAAGACCTGGGTGTGGGGGCGCCCTCCCTGGGGGTGCACAGAGAACCCCTGCAGGAAAGCCCGGCGACCGCCTGCTTACCACACACAAAGCACGACGGGAGAGTCGGAGCGGGCGGCTGCCCACGTGGTGCGCTTTCTGGGGAGCTTGAAATGCCCCTCGAATGCTTCCTTCTGACTGAGCTCCTGTTACCGGCTAACCATGTGGTTCTAAGGAGCTGTCCCCAGACGAAGGACACACCAGGACCGAAATCCGGGCTGAGGTGGGAGTGACCGGCTTGATCCTAGATGGGAGAGCGTCAGACGAGGCTTATCGCCACCACTGCCATTGCTGCTGAGGACGTGGGGAAGCCGCCGTCCCCATGTGACCAGTGAGGGACTTGAGACTCGGGGAAGGCGAAGGCCTCCCCAGTCCACACACCCGGGGACTCCCAGCCAGACCAGCTGCCTCCAAACCTGTCGCTTTATACCAAGAGCAGTTTACACATCAGCCCCTTCTCTTTAAAACGAGAGAAGTCGCAATGCAGAAGGCGGGTGATGGCTGCCCCGTTGGGGTGGGTGCCCAGTTAGAGGCTGACCCTAACTGGACCGCGCCTGGGCCTGGCTCTTCCACCGTGGGGACAGCTGGAGTCACTTAGCGCAACTGGAAAGTAACAACGACTTGCGGAATTATTTGGACTGCAAAGCTATGATAATAGGCCAGATGAGAAAGGAGGTATAAACGGCATCAGCCGCGGTCTCTTCTCCCCACTATTCTGAGAGTTGGGTGCGTTGCGTCACGTAGACAAACTCAACGTAGAGACTGAGTCCACGACACGGCCCCTGGCTTTGCTTTGGAAGACCGCCACGTCCCCAAGCCCACCTCAGCGACCCTCCCAGCAGCTTCGTGCTGCAGCTCTGAGCCGTGTGAGTCTCGTATTTCACGGGTAACCAGCCACGGTCACGGGAACCACGTGACTTCCCCGTGCATCAGAGCAAGCGCCAGAGCTAAAGGAGAAGCCACACGGTCAAACGTCCCGCCCGTGGCTCCACCCGCAGCACACGGCCTGCTCTGCCCTCACGTAGCTGTTCGCCATTCCCCAGAGACGAGGATGCGCTGCCTGGTGAAGCCAGGAGAACAACTTGCTTTGGGCTCCACCGCATTCCAGGGCGCCCCGGGCGTGGCGGCCCACATGGGGCTTGGGCCGAGGTACAGAGCAGGGAGAGGACAGCAAATCTGGGTTTGGTTCCGCTAACTTTGCTTCGCCTTAAAAAACAGTCATAAGCCACTGTATGACGATAAAGGACCCAGACGTGATTCTCTGCCCACCCCCATGACCCCACACGCACACGTCTGCCTAACGTCAAAGGGGCCGATGATCCCATCACCGCTAAGAGCGTCTCCAACGTGCGTGTGGACAGCGTGAGCCTTCGCGTCCCTGTGGCACCAACGATCTCCAGGCCTAGGAAATGAAGAAGCTGCATTGCGTTTCTGTGGATGCTCGTTGGGAGGCCAGACATCAGGGCAGAGCTCGGAGCTGTAATAATTCTCTCCAAGTCCATCCCCACGGAAACATGGGGCTCCGGCAGTCTGCTCCCCGTGCCTGCTCGGGACATCGGGCGTCAGGCATCGGGGGGCGGGGACGGGGTCCTGCACAAGGCTGGTTTAGTGATCATTTCAAAAAGTCCTCTAAGTTCACAGACATCAGACTGTAAGGGGCACACTTCCTTTAAGTGGGGGCTGTCTGGTGTCTGAACTCGGCAATCTGCCCCAGAATAGATGACTGATTTCAGATTCAGTTTCGAGTGAGATCAGTAGGTTTTTGAATCTGTGCCAAGTAACCCCTAATCGTAGCAGAGCAAATGGAGCCCAGCACAAGCGTAGGAGAAAGGGAACAGCAGCCATAAACCTGATGCTCCGTAATAACCATATTGAATATCACTGCCAACGGTGCTATAAACAAACATAGCAGGTCACATTTACTGAGCTCGTAATAGGTGCCTGCGCCAAACGCCGGCTTCGTCACTTACTGTCAGCTTGACCTTGGAAAGTCACTGTATTAGTTTCCCACGGCTGCCGTCACGATGTTCCAGAAACTGGAATTTATGACCAGGCAGTTCTGGGGTCCAGCTGAAAACAAGGTGTCCGCAGGGCCACGCTCCTCGCCACCGGCTCTAGGGGTGACATCCTCCTGGCCTCTCTCGCGGGTGACCCTCAGCGTCCTGGGGCACGTAGATGCGACACTGCAGTCACCTGGCCGCTTTCTCCCTGCGTCTCGATCAGTGTCCACACTGGCCCTGTTTATAAGGACACCAGTCATGTTGGACTCGGGCCACCCTCGTGACCTCGCTTTAACTTGATTCCGTCTGTAAAGATCCTTCTCCCAAATAAAGTCACGTTCTGAGACACAAATAATTAAGTCCTCGACACAGAGTCAGTGGGCACTGACGTCACAGGGCCACTGAGAGGATGGAACGCGGCAGTGGACATGGCGCTCAGCATCCCGCGTGGCACGCGGCCGCAAGGCAGTAAATGCTGGCCTCGCTTCCACAGCGGTGGGGACACGGACCCCCAGAGCGTGCCCCGTCTGGCTTTGCCTCACAGAGGAGCAGCCCGTGCCGGCAAGATTTTCCTCCGCACCCCCGCAAAGGGCATAATGACTTTTCTTAACGGTGTGAGTTGATTTTCACATCATGGATTTTACCAAAGAACTCTGCGCGTGGAAAAAAAAATCCACTTTTTTATTTGAATATTACCATCTATTCATCCTATGAGAAAATCACTTTGAATAAATATCTTACTGCCAGCAAGTAAATAAAGCTTAAAGGTGAAAAACCTGGTCAATTTTATAAAGGTTAGTAAACGCTTCTTCTAGATTATCTCTAGAATGTAATATTTAAAACTTCCTCGGACGTGGTTCCATAGTGCAGCGGTGAGCACGTCTGCTTTACACGCAGAAGGTCCTGGGTTCGCGCCCCAGTGGAGCCACGGTCCACGGTCTACAGCCACGCCACCCTGAACAAGCCCCATGTCTGATCTCAGAAGCTAAGCAGGGTCAGGCCTGGTTAGTACTTGGATGGGAGACCACCTAGGAAGACCAGGTGCTGTAGGCATGAATAATAATAAATAATAAAAAAAATAAATTAAAAAAAAAACCTCCCAGGCTGACATAGGTAAAAACACACCCCACATTGGGGAAGGCAGCCCCACACACCAAAAAGAGCGTGGCTTTTAGATTCAGGTCTGTCTGGTTCGGCCCTGAACCCACCAATCATGGCTCTGCCACCAGCTGGAAGTCGATGAACGTTTTTCATTTTTTTTTTCATTCTTGGGATTGTCATTCATAATGCTCCCTCCGAAGAGGGACAGCCTAACTGACGGATGACTGCATACACAAAATGTGGGATACACGTATAATGGAATATTATTCGACCTTAAAAAAAACAAAAAGGGAATTCTGACACATGCTATACCCTGAACGAAACTTGAGGACATCATGTTCAGTGAAACGAGCCCGTCACAGAAAGAGAAACGCTGTCTCATTCCACTCGTATGCGGCTCCCGGAGGAGTCGGAATCATAGGGACAGACGGGGAGGGTGGGGCCGGGCTGGAGGGCGGCAGAAGCGGGGTAACTGCTCAGCGGGGCGAAGTTTCAGCTTTGCCACACGGACAGCATCAGGGAGACGGACGGCGGCGATGGCTTCAGGGAACGTGAATGGACTTGAGGGCACTGAGCTGCACGCTAAACCGGCAGACAAGACGGTAATGTTCGTGCTTTGCGTGCTTTGCCATTTTTAAACAAAAACATGTTTTAATTCATTTTTTCAGTTAAAAAAAAAAGTGAGACAACCTAGGTCCCTAATTAGCATCTGGCTTACAGCAGGTAGCAATTAGACACATTCCATTATTGATATTCTCCTCCCTCCCATCACCAATACTCACTGGGGTGCACGCACAGCGAAGGGGTCATTGTAAAAGACTGCAGACGAGCCACTCGCCCGTGACACCGAATTGAAGCTGATTAAGTAGGACAATGGCCCTGGATCGGGAGATATGAAAACTGGTCCCTATGCTACTGCCGCCTCGTTCTGTGACTGAGCAAGTCACTGGGCGTCTTGGAATCTATTTTCTCATCTGTCAAACGAGGGGCTGCACGAGATCGGCCGTGTAACAGCCCAGGCCTTAGAGGCTTGCATGACGCAAACTGAGCCAAGACGTGGTATTTAAGAAGGCCAGGTAACAAGAGAGACACACGCAGGGGAGAAGGCCAGGTGACGACAGAGATGCCCACAGAGAAGAATCAAGGGTCATAGCTGAACACGCCAATATGTCCTCTTCATGCAAAAAAAATTAAAAAAAAAAAATATATATATATATATATATATATATATATATATATATATATAGAGAGAGAGAGAGAGAGAGAGAGAGAGAGAGAAATACCTTCTTTCACGCTAGCATGGTAAATTGGCCAAAGGGAGGGAAATAGATTTTAAAACAGGCTGAAATGAGCAATTAATAGCAAAATGTCATACTGTCCAGATGTTACTCTATTTAACAGAATGTGGCTTTGAAAATGAAAGCGTGTTAGAGATCCCGTGCGCAACGTGCTCACAGTGAACACCGCTGCGCTGTGGACTTAAAAACGGTTAAGATGGTACGTTTTTCGTTATGTGTTTTTTTACCACAATAATAAAAAAATGTGGCGCACTGTTTTCTTTCTTTAACCTCATTTCTCAAAAACAATAACAATGTTTTTGCAAAGTTTTTTTAGACAGCAAATCCATTCTTCAAAGAACGTTTTATGGGAAAATGACTATTAAAAATGGAGCTGGAATGGAGGACTAGCCGGGGGGCTACTAAACCCCCGAGTCTGAGTCTCCCCACTTGTGCCCCGAGCCTGCCCCAAGCCCTCTGAAGACTCCCAGTGCTCCGGTGGCTGAGTTTAAAAATCAATGCTACATACTCTATAAATGCCCTCGCAGTGCGTTCAATGGAGAATCAATCAATAACGGTAGAGCTTTGCCAGTCTAAGCCCGGCGATCCGGCCAACCACTTGCTGTAAGTAATGCCTAAGGGGACCGGAGAGGGGGTGTCCCCATCTGTTTTCATGAAGAGGACGATTGGATACGATTGCAGGGAAAGCCAGCATCGGGGCCTGATGGCTTCAGCAGCCCCACGGGTCAGCATGTGCTTACTTCAGATATTTGTCAACGATTAGGATCTGAAGAGAACCAAGCTCCAGGAAAGGCACGACAGGAAAAGAAGTATGCCATCGTTCATCCACCCACCCATCCGTTCACTCGGTGAAAAACGTCTCCTTACCACCAACTGCACTCAGGTAATCGACGGGCCCTGGGGATGAAGACATGGCTGGGACACAGTCTGACACACAAGTCGCTCTCCGTCTGGTGCGAAGAGGCGTTTCACCGGCTCGCTGTAAGGAACCGTGGGAAATGCAAGGGGGATGTGGCACGGAATGGGGCGGTGGCACCCGGCCCGCTGCGGGGAACCAGGGAGGACGAGCTAGCGGGCCAGCGATGGGGAAAGTCACCTCGGGCTCGGCCAACAGCTGGGGCACAGGTGACAAACAGCTCCGTGCGCCAGGAAGCAGAGCGGGGGGTGGACAGTGTGCGTGGGGAGGGCCGGCCCGCGTCTTCCTTCCCTGGCTGTGCCTGTCCCCTCTTGTCCCTTCCTGGGGAACTTCCAAGGACACCGCCACGGGGTCCTAGAATTCTAAGATCAGTAGTTGCGTCGTGATCCGTGCAGTGAGAGAGGGACAGGGGAAAGAAGACAGCTCAGAGGGAAAAGTAAGGGACACTTCACCTCAGAGGGCGTCACCAGAAAAAAAATCACAACACGGCTTTTACTCACAGAAGAAAACGGAGACCGTCGAGGAAAGAAAGAAAAGAAAAAGAGCCGTGAGCGAGTCCGGGACGGGCTTCGGGGCCCGGCAGGAACTCCCACCCGGCCAGCCCCCGGCGCCAACCCCCGGGCACATGCCGGGTGTCCTCGGCCGCCTGGCTGCACCCGGCAGGCCTGGTCCCCGAGCTCGGCTCCGGGCCTCAGGTGCTCGGAGCTCAGCCCGCCCATCGGTGAGACACTCTGCCTCCTGGCTCTGTGTAAGGAAGACGTTCTCTTCTGATCCAGTTTTCGTACCAAACATCAGAAAACTCTGTAGGCCGGCATGGGCACCGGACACCGGACATCGGACACCGGACACCGGACACCAGAGTGAGTCTCCCATGGGGGAAGGGAAGGGGGTGCGGATGGGGCCTGTTTAGAGTTTGAATCACAATGCTGACTCTAAGGGAGGGACTTCTTGACATCGCCTTTCCTGACCTGTAGGAACATTGGACAAACACAGAAAATGACAATGCCGACCGAGGGCAGCCTGGGATGAAGATCTAACAGGAACGGCCTCAGAATCCTCAGGAGGAGGGAGGAGACAGAGGAGGAGGGAGGAAGGAAGCGAAGGGAAGGAAGGAAGGAAGGAAGAAGGAAGGAAGGAAGGCAGAAGGCAGGAAGGCAAGGAAGGCAGGAAGGCAGGAAGGAAGGAAGGAAGGAAGGAAGGTGAAGGCAGGAAGGCAGGAAGGCAGGAAGGTTATGGGGAAGGAAGGAAGGAAGGAAGGAAGGGAAGGAAGGAAGGAAGAAGGAAGGAAGGAAGGAAGGCAGGCAGGCAGGAAGGAAGAAGGAAGGAAGGAAGGAAGGAAGGAAGGAAGGCACACCCAGGGAATGCGACGGTCTCCTCTGCTGGATGCCGACCACAGGCGACTGGGAGAGGATGGGTTTCAGAAACGGTTAACATCAGAGCAGACCTCCTCCTGGAGTCTCCAAACCGACGTTCTGGAATCTGAATCATCCAGGCGACGAGGGAAACCTAATGTTCTATGTCGTTGCCCAAAGTCTAACAGGGCCCCTGAGGGATTCGATTCTTGATTTCCATGCATTAACAAAGGACGAAAGACATGTTGAAATCTTACATTCTATTTTTCCCCGTTTTTCATTGTCCTGAAGAGCAAAGCACTATATTATTCAGGGCAAGGTTTTGCATATAGTATCGAATAAATCTGAAACAGTTTCTGTGACAAAATTTAGATTATTGTAGAACTGATACTTGGGGCAGGGGAATGCTTAAGTGATCTGAGTATCAATACTCAAAAAAAGAGTTTGTGCATTTCCAGTAAAACTACAAGAAACTTGTCTGATAAATGGAGAGACACGGTCCAAGATTGAAACTAAAAGTCCTAAGTATTTCACAGC
Organism: Pteropus medius; assembly: GCF_902729225.1. Lineage (NCBI taxonomy): Eukaryota > Metazoa > Chordata > Mammalia > Chiroptera > Pteropodidae > Pteropus > Pteropus medius. Next base: position 23,347,135 of record NW_024349803.1, on the reverse strand, counting down.
GAGACGAAGATGACGGGTCCACATCCTATGAATGAGAGTAACAAAGTTTAAAAAACAAAAACAAAAAACGACGACTTTCAGAGTTAGTCTTAGGTTCACAGCAAAACTGAGCAGGAACTGTACCGTTCCCATGTCCATCGCCCCACACGCATGCATAGCCTTCACATATGACTGTCATATGTGTCTCCGACCAGAGTGCCACGTTTATTACTCTGATGCGTCGTCACCCAAAGTCTCCCCTACAGCGCACGCTCGTGTTCCACGCTCCATGGTTCTGACAATGCACCCACCGTTAGTGTCACACAGAGGAGTTCCCTGCTCTGAAACCTTCCGTTCGTCCCCCTCCGTCCCCCCACCCGCTGGACAACTACTGACCCTTGAACTGTCTCGCAGCTCTGCCTTTTCCAGAACGTCACGGAGTCGTAATCGTACGGTACGTAGCCTTTCCGGACTGGCTTCTGTCACTGGTCACGTGCATCTAAGTTCCCTCCATGTCTGCTCATGGCTCGACAGCCACTTCTTTTCAGCACGAAGATTCTGTGGTCTGGATGGACCACGGTTTATTCACCCGTCCACCTACTGAAGGACATTTCGGTCGTCTCCAAATTCAACGATTCATGTTTAAGCTCCATTTTTATACAGTAGCCATCTGGGATCGATCGCCGAGTGTATTTATTTCCTCATTGATTCAGAGGCCGGGGCAGCGCAACCTTTACCCGACGTGACTTCCCTCAACGGCAAACCCAGCAGACGGCCGGCCTGGCTTTGACGCTCCCGCCTCTACCAAGCAACTCGGCGTTTCCACGGGGCAGCCCGTTCCATCGCGGGATTGTCTCTCCTTATTATCAAACAGTTCTTAATGCTGGACATTTTCCACCTCTCCCCAGATAGGCCTAGCTCCTTCCGGGCGCTTTTCTCAATGTATTTTTTCAACTAAACTCTCAGTATTATTTCTATGGTTTAAGGAAAAAAGTAACAGAATTGTTGGTCTTACCATTTTTTAAATCCACTTTTGCAGTTTGTTCTCTTAAAACATTCACAGCGATCAGAGACTTTGAGACGACCAACATGACAGCTCGCGGGCTTTTTTTCCCGGACGAGCATGGCTAATTCCCTGAAGTTCGCTCACGGTGAGAGTGTCCCACACGGTGTGAACATCCCACGCGGTGAGAGTGTCCCACACGGTGCGAGTGTCCCACGTGGTATGAGTGTCCCACGCGGTGCAAGTGTCCCACGCGGTGCGAGTGTCCCACGCGGTGCGAGTGTCCCACACGGTGTGAGTGTCCCACACCATGCTGGCCACCGCCTTTCGACACGCTTCTCTTTGTCTAATTTTCCCTTCGGCGTCGGGCACCATCTTCCACGAGCAACCGCAGGGACCCCGAGGGGACAGACGCCATCCTGGCGTGCGCGGGCATGGCTTCGGTTTCTGCCTTGCTGGCACAGCCCTCCGAGACCACATTAAACCTGCGGTTAATTGGAACTCGCTCCTACCCCGTGTGCTCTGCTATTCATCATTATCTTTTCCCTCGTAAACTTCCTCCTGCTACGTTTGCTCCATTGTATTGATCTGTCACCGTAAGTTTGGAACCTGTATCTACTCTTCAGAGTATTAGCTCGCTCACCCTGTTTTACGGTATTTGTGATTTTGCTCAGTTGCATTTAATTCATTAGCTCAACTAATATGTATTCGGTGTCGATTATGGTGCCAGGTTCTCGGCTGGGCTTTAGGGAAACATAACAAAAAAGTGGTCTCTATTTTTAGGAAGTACATGGTATAGTGGGAATGACAGGTTATAACCGACCGGACTAATGAACGTGTAAGTTCAAGCTGACATAACTGTTCTGATGTGTTAAAAATACAACTTCGTTGGTGCCTATAACCCAGTAGTCAGATTTCCCCAGAGAAGGGGACATTCATTCGTTCATTTAACAAATATTAGGAATTTATGTATTGTAAGCGCTAACAGATACGTGCTAGCGAATGATTAAAAATCAGCTCTCAAGGAGGAAAAAAATCCCAAATGCCCCTGATTTCAAGTTATCGATGGAACATCACTGAACTCTGAGTAGGCGCGACATGCACACGGTCGGCCCTTTCCAGCCGGGTCAAGCCGGTGTCGGCACAATGGGTGACAACTGACGATGACTGCAGCAGCCGTGGTGGCTGCACCTGCAGCAGCTGTAGCCTAATGGAGATGACATAAAATAAGCCCCCGGATGAGCCGCTGCATGAGGCTGGACAGTAGAGGGGATGGCCAAGGGGCAGGACAGAGTCCCAGGGGACAGAGACTCACTGAGAAAGGAAAGGCCTAGAGACACCTTGAGTGCCAGGTCAGACAACACTGGCCAGAGATGGTCACACTAGGACAGATGGAGCCCGTCCCAAGGCATGTTCTGCCGTGAGGAAGGATCCCGTATCTGCACTGTCCAGCATCGCGGTCACCAGCCACGTGTGTCTACTGAGCACTTGAAACGTGATAGGTAATGTGACAGAGGCACCGAACTTCAAATCTTATGTCATTTGAATCCATTTAATTTAAATCGAAATAGCCGCGTGTGGCTTCGACCACCACGATGGGTGCTGAGGCTCTAGAGGGCCTTAATGGCAGGGTAAAAAGCGGCGACCTCCTCCTTTTCATGGTGACATGGAACCCGCTTCCACATTAGCTCCGTGCTCGGGGGAAGCAGCAACACGCCGAGGGCACTTCGGAGGCAGCTGCCGACACTGCGGTCTGCCCTTTGCTTCGTATTCAAAGCCACGTATACACAGGAGGACCTGTTAATGTCTCTAAATAACAGATTAGCGTCATTTATGACTCGTGCGTGCGCACTCGTTTGCTCCTGAAAACACCAGTGCATTTTAGACACAAAGCCTTCTCCTCTTTGATGGAAGGAAGAAGGTGGAAGGCAGAGAACAAAATGGTCTCGTGACTTGGTGTTGTCAATATGTGGCTTCAACCGACCGACAGCAACGATGACACAACACCCCTATTTTTCATGTCACCACTCAAAGTTCCTTTAAATCTGCTTTAAGCTCCCCAAGCCCTTTTAAATTACATCGTATGCAGTTGATGGATGGGGAAAAATGGCCAAGAATATATGGTCCATTAGAAATTCCCTACCGGCCTCGGATTAGAAGGCGTTTCCCAAAACGTTCTATTATTTTGCAAGATAAATCTTTGTCTTCGGTTTCACGTTTCAACACCCCGGTCGTGAAGAACTGAGCTGGTAAGTGGTCCAGCTCACGGGCTTCCAGTTTGCTGGGTTCGAATGATGCTACCCGTCACATGCTAAGTAGGCTCGCTTTCCTGCTTCGTTCCTGCCTTTCCATCTTTCCCTCCTTCCTCCCTTCATCTGGTCAACAAACTTGTCCTGAGAGCTCACTCATGCCTGCTATGGGGGGCGGGGGGGGCCGGGGACTCGGCAGGCAGGACAGAGAGTCCTCATGCTCATGAGGCAATGGAGCCAGACAATGGAGCCACCAGACACCGGCCTGCGTGTCCGCACAGGGCGGTCTGCGAACAGAAAGGCGTGGCAAACACGGCAAAATATTAGTCCGTAGGAAGCAAGAAGAAACCAGCTTAGAGAACCAGCACGCCGGGCTTGGCTTTCATCCAGAAGGTTTGCCTTTGTAAAGAGGAAAAGAAAAATATTTCCCAGAATCGTCTTCAAGGGCCCCAGAAAGAATTATTTGGACATTATTGAAAATAATCCAGGCAACTCTCCCTCCATCAAATAAAGCAGCTGCCCACGTGCGAACAGAAGGACAGACGCAACCTCCTCCAGGAGGCTTCAGCCCAAAGCCCCCCGAAGTGACTCTCCTGCTGACCGGGTGGCGTGATGTCCCCGCCAGGCGCTCAACGCCCCCAGGACGCGCCTCCCCCTTACGTCCCCAGGCTGGCATCCCTCTGCCCCCCTCAGGAAGCCTCAGTTACAGACAGGCGGGTCCACTCACCGCAACCTGAAACACCTGCGAGCTCTTTACTTCTGTTCCTTTGCCTTTACTCCTAGATCCTTAGCAACCGTTCAAAGCCTGATTTAAGTCCGACCTCCGACGGACAGCACTGCACGACCAGCCCAGCTTCGAACGCATGCTCTCTTCCTCCTCGGGACCCCTGGGGCACCTTAGGGGCATGGTAGTTTTTAGCAAGGACAATTTGTTACTTCGCAGTTAGCAAGTCGATCAGGTACGTCTGTCCAGGGCATCAGAGCGACGTGCCTCACACTCTGCCTTTCGCTGGTGAGACATTTGTGCATACATTTGCAGTGGAGAAAGCATTTCGACAAACCTTAGCTCATTACATTTAATTCTCACTGCCATCTAATTAGGTATTTTCTTCGCCTTTGTTCACGGGCCCAGAAAAGGAGGCAGTTCAGCTGAGGTGGCACAGTTAGTAAGACACAGCCCAGGTTCACAGGGGGACTTTTGACTCCAAGACGGTGTCCTTTCTCCGTAGCGGTGAGGAGGTTTGCGTACAGGGCCCTTGGTAAACCCGCCTCCGTGTGCCCCAGATGGCTCTGATCACATAGTAGGTCTCTGGCGGGTATGTACGGAAAGACTGATTTCTGATTAACGAATAACATGAGGCCTCTCTCAAAATCGGCTTCATCAGAAATGCAGAAGAAGCGGGGTGGGGAACGCATCTGTCATAGCGGTGAATTTTAATCCATGGTAATTTTTGGATTTAAAAAACAGCTAGAGAAGGCACTGCCTGTGATCACGGCCACGGTTGTTCCAAGGACATCTGAGTCACCTAATCTTTGGATCTGCTTCTTCCTAATGGTTTCTGGCCAAACCCTCCGACCCTTTAGGGTACCACAGCTCCTCCGTAAGTAGAGACAGATCAGAACAAACCATTAATACTCAAGCGGATGCAGAAACCACACCGATGGATAATTTCAATGTTAATACAAAAATATTTAAAAGAGCTACAGAATGTCACACAGAGGATTAGCAATACAAAGGAGATAGAAGGCATTTATTTTTGGAAAAGCGATTTTTTTCTCTGTGTATCGCTTGTACATTTTAAATAGAGCTTCTGCAGCTCACACATGAATTCTGCTTTCTAAGCAAGAGGTAGCTTGCGTCGTAGGTGAGTGTGCGTCCGGGTGGTGCAGGCACAATCGTATTACCTTCCGTTTGCCAGACTTGTCCCCTGTGCTGCGCCCTGAATGGACGCTTCTTCACTCCTCACGACAACCCTTCAAGCCACACGTCATGGGAGCCGTTCTGCTGGGGAGGCGTATGGGTCTCCCGCGCCAAGTGATGTGACACTCACTGCTCGGAGTCCGTGCAGACGCCACGGCTGACATGTCCCCCCGCCACGGACGCCCATCCTCAGTAGCGGGCCCCCAGGTTGCCCACACTTGACTCAGCTACAAATGGGAGGTTCCCACTCTCCGTTCTCGATTTCATCATTTGCTAGAGGGGATCCCAGGTCCCAGGAAAACAGCACCGACGACCACCGATCTACTGTAAAGGGTATTTTAAAGGACGTAAATGAACAGTGAGATGAGGGGCGACACAGGGCGAGGTCCGGAGGGGCACCGCGTGCAGGAGCTTCTGTCCCCGTGCAGCTGGAGTGAGCCACCACCCTCCTGGTACACGCGAGTGTTCCCCAACCTCCAAGCTCTCTGAACCCTGCGCTTTGGGGATTTTTACAGAGGCTTCCTCGCTCAGCATGAGGATTCATTAAGTCCACTTCTGCAGAACGGAGAGCGGGGGCCGACAGCTCCAAGCTTCTAATCATGGCTTAGGCCTTCCGGTGACCAGTCCCCATCCAGGAGCCCACCAAGAGTCACCCCATTGGAACAAAAGATGCTTCTCTCACCCAGTAAATTCCAAAGGATTTGGGAGCTCTGTGTCAGAAATAGGGGCCAGATAGACACATACATGTATATTTCTTATGATTTCACAGGAGGACGAACTCCCAAACTGACCACAGATGGGTGGAGTATAAGACTGTAATTAGAGTTGTAAAGAGATCACACATTTATAGTACGATTGAGGGGATTCTTTTTTTAATTTGGAGAAAATTACTTAGAAAAGCATATCGAAGGGAAGATTGAGTGACATAATAGCTAAATTGCAAAAATTAATATGAACTCAGTTTCCTAAAAGGAAATATATTGTTTTCCGTTTTTTCTCTAAAAATGACTCAACGGCATCCACAACACTTGGACCCCATCACTCCTTTACGTGAGTCTCGAGGGCCTAGACATTAGTCTCTAATGTTTCTCCTAAAAAGAAACCTTGAAACTGACAGTGGCCCTCTTGAGGACATCAGGACACCCGGCCAGCATAGTGACATAAGTAGACTCATAAAGACCAAGTTAAGGCAGTTTGAGCATCAAAAATAATCATTATTATTATTATGGCGAAATGAGACAAGTTCGAGTCTACGAAAGGCAGTGATTCGATCCATCTCGATAAGAAACGGGGAAAGTTAACACGAAGTCAACTAAATGGCAGTTCTAATGCAAAAAGAGTGACTATAAATACACACACTCGCCTTTTAATTGGTTATAATAATTAAGAGAGGGAGTCCGTGTAGGTGTGTTGTTTCTTCTATTTATTCCTCTGTACATCTGTCCATAGATGTGCATGCTTTTGTCTAACCAGAGAAGAAGAAGTAAAGGATTATGAGTCAGCCAAGCGTTTCCAAAGAAGTTTAGATCTAAACCCCCAAATAGGAAAGATTGATTATGATCCCAGGTAGTTACCAGGCAGAATGAAGTTCAATCAGTGCTCACACTCAACGACCAAATAGAAAGAGGGTTCAACAGAGTTTTGAGATGACCGGTTAGCCAAATGCGCCCCCAGAGCTAGATGGCCCAACCGATTGAAATACTAATGGGGAGAGATAAGTTGCTCATAATACTCAGAGGACAGGGTGATGGCAGAATAATGAACAATTTGGTGCTGGCCGTGCAAAACTTAAAGAATGCCTCGTTCTGGGGAAAAATGTAAGTTGCAAGTATCTAAACCCGTGTCTCACAAGGGGCTTCGCCAAATGGTCAGTGGCTCAGGTTCGAATCAGCTGGGGGCAAGCAGTCGGTCCCATTCACAGATCAGAAATCAGCCTGTCGATAATCTAGGTCCTAGAACTGAGCTGATCTAAGATACTAGGGTTGTTTGATTTGGGGGGGGGGTATTTTTTGGAACCGATAAAGATTTTGTAATTCTGGGAAGATGTCAATATAAATTCTACTATCATTTCTAAATTAAACAAATATCGTTGTATATTTAAGAATATATAGAGAAATAATAAAGAATTAAATCAGAGCACTGATAATTGTGAATAGTTTAAGTGCTATTACAGAAATAAGTCTAGTAAACACTGTAATTACACTGTTCTTGTCTACTCTTTAAGGTATTTATAATGTGCAAGTTTCAGTCACATGAAATTGTAACTGTAATTTGCACTTTCTATGAGAGTTTGACTAAGCGCATTTGCAATAAATGCTAAATGTTCGATCTGATGCTTCACGTTTTGTCTGTTAAGTGTGTACATTTGAGAAACTGAGCACGTTACAAAGTATAAAGGGAAGTTTATGCTCCCGTCCGTTTAACGAGCTCCCGGGAAATCAAAGAATCGTATCAATCGAAACAATGTCTGCGAGGTTTCGCCATCTGTCCAAGTTCACATCGCAAACCCGGATCCGCAGGAATCGAAAGCCCGTGTTTGCGGCTCCTGCACCTCAACAATTTGCAGACGTTTTTGGAAGTAGCTGTGCTCACATTATTCGGGGCTCTGTTTTTCTCACGTGGCAGTCAACGCTTTGGGGGTGTACGACACAGGTGTTGATAAAAGACTTCACTGGATAATATTTTTAAACAGAAGAATGTGGATAGAAAAATGTTGACATCTAACTTCTCTTGACACACTGGCAGATCCGGCAAAATGGGTCTCAAATGGGTGACAAAAATGACCAGGAACGGCGTGAGGGCTGGCCCCGCACGAGGTGCTCACATCCAGGTCACCGCTATCCCTATCTGGCCAGCTCCGCTCGTTCCCACCACCTGAGTGGCCCCGTGTGCATGTCACGTGACATCTCCACCACAGACATGATGTGCTGAGGTCCAAGGCCTGCCACTCGCCGCACGCTCGTGGACGCCATGGTCCAAGGGGAGCCTCGACACCGCCAGGCCCCGCATAGAGATGGACCCTCTCAGACCTCAGGGGCCGTGTTTCTCCAGTTCTCAGCTACGGACTCTGGAATGGTGAAGTAACCAAGCAACAAGTTCTCCTGACATGGAATTTATGTGCCAAATATATATACCCACTTATAAATACAATTAAACACTAAGCAGAGGAGAAAGAGCCAGAACAAAACAAAATAAAACAAAACAAAAACCAAAAAAACAGAAAAAGGGCCGCCAAGGAAGTGTTTTGAAACCAGATGAGTCCGTCCATCCATCCATCCACCCATCCCCCCACCTGCCCATCCATCCATCATCCATCCATCATCCATCCTCCCATCCATCCATCACAAAGATGCCCTGTACCCAGGCTCCCCAAAGCTCTTTCCTGAATGCATCGTCCATTCAGCAAGCGGTTCTGAGTGCCACCTGTGTTCTCAGAACTATGGGGTAAACACTGGGTATAGGGCCATGAACCAAAGGTCTGGGGTCCCTGCCATCGTCTATCAGACCCTAAGTGGATAATCACACGAATAATTAAAACGGTGGTAAATGTCATAAAGGAGAAAAGCAAAGGACGCTGTGAAAGCGTATACCTGTCTTGATTTAGGAATTCAAAACCAGTTTTCCTAGGGCGGTGACTTTAATTAATTCAGACCCATGGGGTCACTGGCCAGCCCTTCCCAGATCCTTGTCTGCTTCACCGTGCGTTTACTTGCCAACTGAGTAAGTAATGAGAGTAGTTAATACAAACTAAGGACTTCCCATGTGCTCAGCTTTGGGGTGACAGACCAACTGTTTAACCCTCACACCAATTCCGTTTTAAGGATGACGCTCTCGCTGTCCCCACTGTGGCAGTGACAGCGAGCTGGAACACGAAAGCCGAAACCCAAACCCAGACCTGCCTCCTTCCGCTCGCCACGGCAGGCCCCTGCCTCCCTCATAAAGGGACCACACGGGTCCCGAATAAGTTGATCTAACGGATGAAAGGACGCATATCACACCACACACACACACACACACACACACACACACACACACACACATCGGAGCAGTCAAGCCTCTAAAAAGGATAATGTGGACGTATATTAATCCACTTTTACAGTAAAGAGCTGATCCAGCGGGAGCAAGCTGGATCCTCCTGCATTAAGGACAAACACGAGTTAGGGGACGCGGGGGCCGGACCCGACCCCAGAACGCGAGGTTCGCGGACTGAGCATCTTGTGTCGTAAACGACGAACACGTGGGCACCGTGGGACGCTCGTCCCACACAGTCTTCCAGGCCAGCATGCGAGGAGCCGCACAGGTGACTTCTGCCCTATCTAGCTCGACGCGGATCGTCTGCTGTTAAGTAAACACCTTCAAGGAAAACGGGAATTTGGCTCTTTGAAGAGAAATTCCGTGGCGAAGCTCACTGTGGGAGGCGAGGGAGGAGAAAGCGCGGAGCCTCTGGGAGCGGAGGCAAAGGCAGCCCGCAGCCAGCCCGCAGCCAGCCCGCAGCCAGCCCGGCCGAGAGCCCTTTCAGGCGCTGCATTCCACAGGCGAGAGAGATCGGTCTTGATGCAGGTGCATCATGAAATGCGGAGAAAGATTTCCCCTTATCCAAGCATCAGGAAGGCTATCTCCTAGATTAACGTTAAAAGCAGGAGACTATTTTCCCTCCAGCTGACCCTCCACTGCCAAGCCCCTGCCCTTCGACACACCTTGCAAAGATCGATTCTCACAGGAGCACCGGTCCCTGGTGCCGCCCAGGTCGGGGACCGCTGGCATATTTCAGAGTTGGGAAATCTGGGCTCAGTAACATGAGACGACACGTGCGCACTCTGCCTAAATTTAACGGACATTTGAAAGGTTTCACGAAAAGCTGAAGAACTGCAACAGAACAGCGTTTTGTTGTTGTTTTGACGTCGTTTCGTTTTCGCATACGGACAGGGTGGAGGAGAAGGAGGCACCAAACGTTTTTAAGTGCTACGACGTCGCGCGATGTATTAAAACAATATTTCTGAAGTATATTTAATTACGACTTGGCTTGAGCTTTCAAAAGGACAAAGCTTGTAGTGAGATGTGTCCTGAATATTAATGACGTATTTAATCATTCTTATAAAACAAAGAACCATTCCTCCCAGAGTCCATAAAAACGTGCCCACAACTTTTCACATGCACTATGTGAAGGGAGGGCTTTTTGCTAAATTTCAAACACCGATCGGTTGGTTCAAAGGAAGAGGACACCGAACCAAGCGCCGTGGAGGCCCGTGGTTCGGTCCCTTGCCCCACAAGTGTCCACTGAGGAGCTACGAGGGCCACGCCCTGTTCCAGGTACCGAAGGCGCTGTGCTGAGTGAAACGGGGTCTCCTGTCCCAGGACGCGTGCTCTGTTAGGGGAAACGTCACAAACCAAAAGCAACTAAATATGCAGCCAAATGTCAAGGACGGCTAGGTCTCTGAGGGCTCACCTTGAAGATAAGGGACACTTACATTCAAGATCTCAGGCAAGTCTAGAAAAAAATGAGGCGGCCTGCGAAATTAAGAAACTCGAAAGAGATCTGTTCGTGGAAGGCCAGGTCTGCTGCCTTCTTGGGAGGCGGGAAAGGGCATGGGCCACGGAGGCAGAAAGACTCAGGTCAACATCTTCTCAGCCGAGCGACCTCAGGCGTTACTTCGCCGCTGGGGTCAGCATCCTCGTCCATCACGGAGAGCTCTACCTCCACCTCAGAACGTGTCTGAGGACGACATGGGATCGCACGTGCAAAATCAGCCCGGTGCTTGGCTCACGGTAACGACTTAATAAACGGGATGTGGTATCATTACTGTATGTGACAAATAACACAATGGCAACGCCTCCAAAACACAGCCAACGAGTCCTTTTTACGTGCTCAAGATGCTCCTTCTTTCTTCCAGGTGAAATCGCCTGATTACTGTGAATTGCTTTCTTCGGGCTTGTAAATGGTACCTGTCATGTTATAGATTGGTCTGCTAAATATTTCCATTTTCAAAATAATAGAACCCATTTACAGCTATTCAAATAAGCGGAAGGAAAAATAATCTACTGGAAACTAACGCTGGTCATTTATCGGGTCCGAATCGTTCACAATGGCAGGGGCCGGGTTTCCTCACGCTTGGATTCACATGTGACACCAGTCACGGGGAACTGGGAGCCGGGCCAGGAGTGGGCGTGTTTGTATGTGTCTGACTGGCTGCACCCTAGACACAAATATAAAAATAAAGCTAACTTTGGCTCCCTCGTGGGTTATTTGTACCCAGAACATTCTGCTAAAGCTGACAGAGATATTGAAGTGCTGAGCTAAAATACATTTCTATCATTTATAGACCCTGCTCAGACACAGAAAAGAACGAAATGGAGAAACATTTTGAAGGCTTTGCAAGAAAACAGCACGCAGCAGAGTGATTATTGGCCGTCTGGCAAAGAAGGCAGCCTGGGAAAGTTTATGCCAGGGACGCGACGCCGTGTGACAGAGACGTGGCGCGTGGGGAGAGGGGCTCCCGAGACCTGTCTGTTCCGTGTGATCCATGAAGCGACAGGTGTTCTTGGAAACAGGATCCTATGTTTGGCTCGGGCCGTGTCCTCTGTTGAAATGGGGACAAAGGACTGGAAAAGCCACCGCCGCACTGACAACTCTGGCGTGGAGTGACGCGCACTCACCTACCAGCCACTGCCGCCCTGTCGGCCGCCACCTCTTACTGCCTCATGCCGGCCACGGAATTACCTTTGGCCTCTGAAAATGCTCCCCGTGCAAACGGCGCTGCCACCTGATGCTCTCTGGTGATGAAGAAGCTCCCGAGGCCCAGGGAGCAGGCTGCACATAAATGTCTGCCTTGATGAGCACAGGCCACACTGCCTGGGCATTTTGATCCAGGCCAGTAATTCTTCCTCTAGGTTCAGAAAACTCACAGGAACCGAGCGTCCGTCAAAGCTCAGAGAGGATGTAAGTGTGTTTGGGACAGAGGTGACACCCTTTTCTTGCCTGTAAGAAGCCTCTAAAGAAGCAACAGCCAGTCCAGGACACTGCCCAAACCCTCTCTTACAATAGATATCCCAAATCAGTGAGGACTCTTTGACCTGAGTGTCTATAAACAGCCAGTCTCAACCCAGGAGACAGTCACCTCCAACGGGTCAGATGGGCACAGAAGAAATGTGCTTCATGCATCTGAGCGAAAGGCGTGAAATAATCACACAGGCCCTTTCCCCGCAAGGATAAAACCCTGAAACGACCCAAAGCTGCAAATTCCAAACCCCGCTCCCGGCTAGATGTTGGCTCAGACGACATCGTGTTAGAAACCGCATGGTCTACAAAGGAAAACGTTGTCACAAAGCAGCGGAGGCGAAGCCCCGAAATGTCAACTGGGTTTAGAGAAAAACTGTTCTTCTAAATGGCAACAGGTGGCCTTCACTTGTCATACTGATTTTGAGAGAGAAGATCACAAAAGAGAACACATTCTCCCCGTCCAGGTGATGATGGGTGATCAGGCAGGACGTCCCACGTCAAAACATCCGAAAGGCTGAAAAGTGTATCCTCCATGACACACAGAGGCTTCGATGCTTTTGCAGGAGATGAGCACACGAGTGTGCACTGTGTCACGTCAACTACGATTCCTCCTTTCTAGTAAAAAAAAAAAAGGTTTTACAGACATGGGTCAACTTCTACTTCAGGAGCAAAGAAAATGGCAGGAATGCTCAAGTGACAGACACTGCACGGGTTTTCTGTTCAGCCCGTTCCGACTCTTTGAGGAAGGTCGAGTTTATCCACATTTCAGCAGATTCACAGGCGACCACCCACCTCCCTGGAGGAAAGCCAAGCCTTGCGTTCAGTGCCGGGCTCCCCGTGAAGCCACGGCGTTAGTTTGGTGCACAAGCCATTGTCTTGTAGCCGTTTATTGCCTGTGTTTTCAGTTGTTCAAATCCAGCCATTTTGCATAAGCGAAGAATTTTCTCGGTACACGATGTGATGAACTAACGTCTTCTGTCACCAGAATAAAGAACTCTAAGACGGAGAAACTCTATGGAGGCATCGAACCCATCTTCCCGCCAAAATGACGGTGTTGCTTGGCAAGTGTTTCCTGGTGCTTTGCTTAGTCTTGTTTGAAATGTATCAAGCAAAGAGGCTTTCACTGCCTAAGGCCTCCCGTTGTTCAAGAGGCGACCTTTCTTACGTTATAATATCATCCCATTATTTTTCTACTGGTTCCTACCGGCACCCATCACCGGTTCATTGACCCTCACAGTAGCAGATGACGTTCCCAGCCACTGCCCCTCAATTTTTAACACCCTTTTATGCTTTCTTCCTTTCTACGTGCTACGTCTCACCCTGCTACACTACCGGGGCGCTGGCCTCCCAAACCGAGTTAACCCAAGACAAAAGAATCACGGAAATTCTGAAAAGGGAAATGGGTCTATTCTACCCATTCAACAGTTAAATAATAATTTTTTTTTTTCCGCAAAAGAAATTCCTAAAGAATGCATTTATCTTTCGTTATTCATTTCAATGATTTTAAACGATTTTTCAGTTTTATCGTATAGTGCAATTCGACACCGTTAATAGTTAAAACGAGTTCGTGGGTTAGACAAAGCGATGCTTACATTTCGATATGCGCCGCGTTCTTGCCGGGTGTAATGACATTTCGATGGTAATAAATAAACGAATCTTAAACGATAAAATCACAAATTAGAGTCCAATGGCACAAGGATTTCTAAAGTTCGGAGAAAGCGCTCAGAATTCTAAGATCGATTTCTTTGATTCGCAGTAATTTTGAACTCAGGAGGAAAGAGACATGAAGGGACCAACGGTCGGACCATTTCTTGAGCGGAATTTGTAGCAACCGAGGCACCGTCCATTACGATGCTGCCTCTAGAAAGACTCGGAACTTCTCAGCTTTCTCCTCTCCATTTCAGTCCATCTTGTTTTCCTTTTAAGAATAGGAATAGGCATTTATAGAAAAATGCAAAAATGCTAAGAATAATAATACGTGGCATTTAGTGGGGCATTTCCTCTGATCCGACGACTACTTCGAGCTCTCTCTGTGGTCATGCATTTCACCCCAACAAAATCTCTAAGTTTTATCATTATGCTCATCTTATGAATAAAAAAAAATAGAGGTACAAAAGTTGAAGTAACTTTTCCAACCTCATCCAACTAACGTAGGAAAGAAGCGTGAGAACTACTCAGATTGACCAAATATTAAAACAAGCAGAACTCAGAGCCTGCTGACCGCCATCGGCCTCGGGACCTGCGTGGTCGGCCCCGCGGCCAGAGCACGGGGGACCCACCGATCAAAGGGAGACTCCTGCAGAGATCGCCGACCACTGTGTACCCACGACCTTAACAGTGACTCACAGCGTGACAGGAAAACAGAGACTTCGGCTGTACCTTGTACAGTTCCAGATAAACCTGCCCGCTCATTCCATGTTCTTTACTCCCTATAATCAGTCATTTTTCACAGTAAGTAAACAAACAAACAAACAAAACATACGTAAACCCAGCTCTTTGGATGCTCAGGGTCTCACTCTGAGGAGACCCCACTCTGTCTGTGGAGCGTTATTCCTTCGCTGATAAACTTTCCTTTGTCTGAACGCTGGCTCGCTCTTGAATTCCTTCCCGCGTGGGACCGAGGACCCCCTCTTGGCGTGGGACTTGAGTCCCCGTCCTGAGCCTGTGTTTCTAACCGGCACAGTTCACGGCTCCCGTCGACACAGCAAGCCGCTCTGATGCCATCGATCGATTATTCCTTTGCTGTTCCTCTCAACCTGCATTCGACGCGAAGAAGCAAACACTTAGTAGCAATTATCTGAGTCGTTCGCCTTCAAATGCTGCTGAGGCCAGAAGAAAATGTCTAAATTGCTCTGCCTGTCTCCATGAGTCCCTCCATGGTGGATGCTATTTCACTGTAATTCAAATGAGGCACCGCCTCAAAACGGCGTGCTTGCAAATGACTGGCACGATCTCGTCTGTTTCTGAAGCCTAAGTGGAAGGGAGAACTCCTGATCAAGAGTCAGGACAGTATTTTAAGAATAGTGGGTAGGTACCTTGCACTGACATTGACCTTGGAGAGAATTAAAACACCAACCAAAAAAAAGGTAACGTAAGAATAAAAAGCATTTCTGAGATTGACCTTTCTCCATTTCTATTCTCTTGCATTCTGGCTTCCCCCCTGAAATCTGCCCCTCACAGCCTGACATCCAGAGGTCCCTCCTTCTCTGAACCCCTGCGGAGTACAGGTGCCACCCTTATTTCTGCCATCATCTTATGAAACTTGCGTAGTTACCGAACGGTCCCATGCTTCTTCCCTCCCTATACACTCCGCTGAGGCGTCCTGTATGTGCTCACCAGACCGCGAACGGGAAGCACCTGGTAGAACCCATGATCTACGGAGGAATAAACTAAAGTTACAGAGCAAGACGCCACATCGGAGGTCACAGAGTTATTTAAGGAGCAGATTAAGTACCAGAATTTAGATGTTTCTATCTATGATCCTGTTAGAAACAACCCCAAATCAAGGTTTTCAGCTGAAGAGAAGCCTCGCAGAAAGGAGACGACAGAGAAATGCCTGGTTGCTCCGTTTGTCCATAGCCACGGATCCGAGCAAACCATATGCCAGGGGGTCTGAAAATGAAAAGACCACCGGTAATATTTCATATTGCTGGGATTATTCCTAAATACATAGGAGAGCGACCAAAAATTGGAGTCAGATTATAGGAACAAATTTCGGCCGGGAGTAGACCGCAGAAACCCCAGGAGAAAATATTTAACATCGAACTCATGCAAGTTGCAAGAATCGATGATCAAAAAATGATATATGGATGTTTAGAAACAAATTTCTTCCTCACCGGGTGCCACTGTGAATTTACTGAGAACACGTCATGCTCCAACAACCTCATTCCTTTCTCGATAACTTCATTCCTGCCAGGAATCGAAGCCGCCATTTGTGGGGAGTTGCTACATGCGATGCGTTCCACTTGCTTGAAGAGTGAACGCTCATTCATTGACCCCTTAGCACCACACTGACCGTTAGAAGTCACCATCCCAGGTCAAGGGGCAGATGCGGTGCTGGAATTCAGGTCTCTGTGACTCCGAAAACGTCTGCTTCGACCCTGCCATACTCACAGAGAGCCCGATGGGAACCCCTAAGCTACTGGAGGAGGGGAACAGCTTGGACACAGTGCGTGTCATCTTAGCAAAGCACATCACACAGTCCTCCAGAATCACTTGTTGTCACGGCGCTTGGAAGCATTCGAACCATTTCCAATGAGTGCTGCTTGACGGATCGATGCCGAATTGAAGAGGAGTGTCTAGGACAGTGCCACGAAGCTCCGTGTGAGGTCCGATTCTCTTGACTATTTTAATCGATGCATCAGATTAAGATGGAGAATGCGTGTCTGCAAAAAATCTTTAGAACGCACAACTCTGGGAAAGATGGCCGTACAACGGCAGACGAAGTGAAGTTTCGAAGCCACCTTCGCAGGCAGCGATGCTGGGCTGCCACCAATTAGAAGAAATTTAACAAGGACGCAAGTGGATTCCTATATGTAAGTTTCAAAAAAAAAGAAACAAACAACTTAAATGCCAGATGAGAGAGACTTAGCTCGAGAGCCATTATGCCTAAAAGCGATTTGTGACTTTTGTGTCTTCGCTGCCTCGGCTCCCCTTGCAGACGAGAGAACACCGGGGAAGCTGTTATAGACTGCCTGCGTCCCCCTAAAATTCACGTTGAAATCCAATTCCCCGGCATGATGGTACAGTAGGAGGGGCCTTGGGGAGGTGGTTAGGCCTTGAGGGTGCAGTCTTATGAATAATGAATGACATTGGTGACCTAACAACGGAGACCCCAGAGAGCCCTCGGCCCCCTTTCCACCACGTGAAGACACAGTGGGAAGATGGCTGTCTGCGAACCAGGAAGTGGGCCCTCGACGGACGTCAGGTCCACCAGCGCCTTGACCTTGGACTTGCAGCCTCTAGAGCGCTGAGAAAAAAACGTTTGCTGGCCACGCCCCCCAGTCTGTGGTATTCAGGTACAGCGGCCCAGGCAGACCCAGGCAGAAGCCATACTGGCAGGTGAGCAGAAATCCGGGGTGCGCGGGCTAGGTCACGGGCTGCAGAGCTGAGGAAAGCCACAGCGTTGGGATCTGGCCATGCATAGCCCTCCTGGAGAGGCACGCAGAGGGGGCTGGGAAGGGCAGGACAAAACAGATGCAAGGCCAAGTTCGTGGCAGGAACGACAGGGCTTACGACAGCGCTGGGGGCTCGGGAGCGACACGGAGGCAGAACTCCTATGGTCCCAGACGGGCCGAGGGGCCTTCAGAGCCACAGCCCACCGAGGAGAACACGTACCCAGACGGCTGTGGCGATGTCCCAGTGAAACTCTGTGTAGACTCTGGAATTGGAATTTTATGTAATTTTCACGTGTCACAAAATATTCTTCGTTTGTTGCTTTTTTCCCCAACCATTTTAAAAATGTGAAAACCCTTCTTAGCTTGTTAGTACAAATACAGGCTGCGAGCCTTAGCTTCTCAGCTCCAAGGGCAGGCTACGGTTTGAATGAACGGATAAACGAAAATGATTTATTAGCGTTTTAGGGAACAGAAACAGATGATGCTGGAACCAACGGAAGACGGACTTCTAGAGGAGCAAATGATACCGTGATGACCCAGCTATTTTAGGAAAATTTGGGGGGTTCGGGGGAGTAATGCTGATCTGTCAAACAAACAAACAAACAAAACTAAACTGAAAACTCACAGCTGTGTGGTTGTAACCTGGGCCAAGAAATCCACCCAGAAATGTGGGTGAATTCCTTCCAAAGAAAAATGTCATCATTCCATAGCCGAAGACACGGCAAGGAGCCGAGGTCAGGAGGGACCCCTGACAGCCGAACACACACAAAAAGGACAGACGACAGCGGCGTTTCGAGGACAGAACTGGATTCTCGGGCGCTGCATCTTCGGCGACATTTATAAAGGTGAGCAAACAGGTTTTCTGACTGGCATCGGACTGGCCACACGGAGCTTTTTCTCCGCAGAAGAAAGGCTTTTTCGACAGACACGCAGCATAAACTCTCTCCCAGCACATGCTGGATTTTGACCGTTTCAATGTCATTCTCTGTATCTGGAGGTCGAATGACCTTGGCAGCAGGCACGGCGGCCGCCCCCTTGTTGAGAGCAACTCGAGCACAGAGCTAATGGGGTGAGCCTTTCACAGGAATTCAGGCGTGTGCCTCACGTGCTCCCCAATTTTAACACCACGAAATTACTGAGACTTGCGGATCTTTCCCACGCCTCACGCACTGTCGTTAACGCTAGAATGCCGTCGCCAGCAAATGCTGCTTTTACGCCAAACGTGAGGTTTGTAAACATGGCGTGTCGTTTACTAGTTTCCAGATGAACAATGTTGATATGAACTCCAGGGCGAGAGTGACTGCCTGGCTGTGTATCGCACTGCGAAGTTTGCCCTCATCCTCTCTACATTAAAAAATAATGAATCTGGTCTCATTTGTAGGTTCTTAAAAGCGAGCATCGTGTGGCCACATGACCGGATGAAGCAACGGTCCATAAATAGGAAATGCAAACAGGATTCTCTTACCTTTCTGAACTGAGAGCTTTCTGGTCCTCCAGGGACCCAAACTTCTTTACAGAAAGTTTGGAAGTTCAAGGGGAAAATTAAAAAACAGAAGCCTCGGAAGAGCGTGGTAGACGAAGGATTTCTTTCTCCCTGTCCTCCCTGAAAGTCACGGGTCATTCTACCATCATAATAGTGTAGGGTGAAAACCCGGAGCCTTCAGAAAACCTGTTTGCTCACCTTTATAAATGTTGCCTAAGTATTCTCTTTCTTCTAGACTAACTTGGAGAAGTCGCAATCACCAAGTTTAGTTTAGCACTTGCATCCGTTTCCGAGGGCTGCTGTCACAAAGGACCACAGACCGGGTGGCTTAGAACAATTCAGGGCATGTGTCTGTAGAGTCCCAGAGGTAGAGGTGTAAGGTGAGGTGCAGGCTGTGCGCCCCCTGGGACCCAGCGCAGAGCCCTGTCTCGCTTCTCCCTAGCTGTGGCCGGCACCCTTGCTGGTCCTGGGTGTGCGGTTCCATCATCCGACCTCCGCCTCTGCCGTCACGTGACGTTCTTCTCCCTGTGTCCTTCTCTGCTTCCCATAGGGCATCGGTCACGGGGCCACCCTGCACCTGCGTCACCCCATCTCAGCTAATTACACCTGCAATGACCCTGTTTCCAAAAGGGTCACGTTCTCGGATTCTGGGGGGTTAGGATTTCGACATATCTTTTTCGGGGACACAATCCAACCATCACGGTAGTTAGAGAAATCTGACCCCCAAAGACTTCAGGCCACGCGAGTGAAGAATATTGAACAGAGGCCTGGGCCTACAGCACACTCCCGCCGTGCAAGGACCGGCCTACCCGCCCCTCCCCGCACGCCCCTCCCCGCCCGCCTCTCCTTACCCATCTCTCCCGAAGTGTCCTTGTCATTGTGGGCGCCGTACGCCCCTGTGTCTCGCACAGCACAGCCAATCCCGCTGCTACACGGCAAGGCCGCTGTTTCACCTCAGATTTACGACGAGGCAAACGAGGATCTAAGAGGTGCGATGGCTTGGCTGATGACAAGTCAAGAGAAGCAAGCGAGAGTCAAACCCAAGCTTGTCTGACAGGCCAAGCGGTGTGGAACCTTCAGAGCCATGTGGCTAAGTGACAATAAAATAAGGTACTAATTGGCAGTGGAGTGGTTTCATTGAGGAGAGTTGTAAAATTCAGGGACATCCGTGTGTGGGCTGGAGGTGTTTACGATGTTTTATTCTGAACCTTTTTACAGATTAGAATTACAGTGAGAATTAGTAATTCTCGAGTGCTTGTTATCTGCTAGGCCTTGTCGTAGGCACTTGAGATACGAGATTAAACAAGATAAAATCTCTTCCTTCAAGAGGCTCATAGCCTTGTAGTTGAGAAAGTCAAGTAAATGGACAACGAAAATTTGGCGTAAAAAGATAATGATAGTAACATTTACTGGGCATTTATTCCGTTCCTGGGTCTATTGTGAGTACGTAACGTGCACTGACGTGTTAAGCCTCATGTGGCCCCGCGAGGAAGTGCTGTTTTAAAGCTCCATGTCACAGTTGAGGAAACCGGCAAGTGAGGTCATCTTACCCGGGCCCAGTAGGGCCAGAGAGAGAGAGACCGAGCTGGGTTTAAACCCTCCCCTGGCTCCAGAACCCACATCCTTGGCTTGTCCAACTCTACACCGTTCCCAATAAAACAGGGAAGAATGGATGGAAATGAATGTAGATGCTGCGAGGCTCGGGGTGGGGGGACCCCGGCTTTGTCAGCAAGGCAGCGTGTGCCTCGCAGGACCAGCAATACATGAGCAAAAGCCTAGCAGAGAACAGGCTCATGGCAGATTCAAAGAATCGGGGTAAAACGTGTCTTATGAAGCTGCTGAGGCTGCTGCATTAAACGGGACAAACCGGATAAAGGCCTCAGTTCGGTGCCTGACAGTGAGTGCTCAGTGCGTCTGAGCCGCCTTCGCCACCACCAAACCCGGCATCCCCTCGGCCGGCCGCCCGGGGCGATTCAGGCATCAGGCGGGTGGAAGCGGGTACGTTTGATCGCGATTTCCCAACCCGGAATGGTTCACTGAAACCCTGGGGAGACTTTTTTAATACAGATTCTGGAGCCCCGTGATCCGTGTGACATACTGGCACGGGATTATCTGGTACTGCTTAAAACAGAAGTCATCAAATGTCATTTTAAAAACCACACAAAATATCACTGTCACATTCACCCAAAGCTGAGTTTCAACGCATGCCTGATATTCGGTCCACCTGTGAACCTGACCTCACCCCCTCACCACGTACTTGAATCTCTCACTGTTCTTGACTCGCATTGTCCTTGAACTTCATGCTGTTCCTCAGTCTTGTCCACGGAGAGGGGGTGGGGGCAGGTCGGGGGGTCAGCGATAAAGTATGTCCAAGTCCTTCTGTTACATACAATCCTGAGTAACCACATGTGCTGTAGTGTTTTTACCCACGACAGAGCAAACACGACTGGAGTGCGATCGCGCCATGCTTTACGCTCCTCGGTCTCGACTGAGGACGCCGTGTCCCGTAGCTCGGTTTCTGGGTTTCTGTGATGGAGAACTTGAGCTAGGGAGACGCGCTATTTAAAAATAGTCGTGATTTACTCGTAAAAGAAACAAGTGGTGGAAGGAAAAGGGATACGGTGTTGAAAACAAAGATTTGCTGAAGCCATAAGAGAAACGCTGGAGGGCTGGCGGCGAGAGGCGGGAATTTTAAGGTCCGCTGCTCGTCTGAGGGACACTGCTTGAGAGAACTGGGGAGAGACGATTTTAATAAAAATTGATGGGCCTTTCAGACCTTATCTACCGTGACAGTAAAGACTGGACGGTCTAAGTTACTTCTGATGGATGGATTATAGGTTTCTTCTAAGGCAACACTGACCAAGGGCTTGACCATGGAGAATACCAGCTTTTGCTTGGGTTACACACATTTCGACACAGCCACTTTGATGAGCTAAGATCTGAATGACCCGCCTAAACGCCCCAGGAGTCCAAGTACCTGGATGGGCTCTTCGCTCAGACCTCGCTCCAGACCCTTGTAAAGGTTGGGGGCGGGGGACATCCGACTGCTGCCTCTCCACGTGGAATAGAGCGATTTCTACTTGGTCACCCCAGTTAGCATGGCTGGAGATGCAGCTGTCAACTGTTCAGTTTTAAACGTAACATGAAACCGGGTTTGTGCCTCCCTCTGCCTCTTACGTGTTCATCGACTCCCCAGTTTAAATGTTTTTGCTAAAAATATCTGGACTCAAATTAACTACACGCTGAATAAAAGTAAATATAAAAGTAACTTTTCGGGACGTGGTTCCACAGTGTAGCGGGGAGCACGTCTGCTTTCCACACAGAAGGCCCTAGGTTTGCGCCCCAGTGGAGCCATGGTCCATGGTCTATGGCCACGCCACCCTGAACACGCCCGATGTCTGATCTGATCTCGGAAGCTAAGCAGGGTCGGGCCTGGTTAGTACTTGGATGGGAGACACCTAGGAAGACCAAGTGCTGTAGGTGTAAATAACAATAATAAATTAAAAATAAAAAAAGTAACTCTTCAGAGACCTAAGCGGCTTTGTGGATATTTCTCATCAGGTGATCGCATTACTCAGAGCCAGTGAGACAGAGCGGGGTGCATTTTGTGAAGTGCCTCGTGCTTAGCAAGCACGCTCACACACACGCGTGCGCGCACACACACACAAGGAAACACACTACGCGTGAACATGGTTAAAAAGGCACAAAACCATAACTCCCCATTGGAAGAAAATTATAAACGTTGAAAATGTGATAGCCTTGTCAAAAGTACATTACATTGCCCACAAATAATTGTGAAATATAACTTACTCTTCTACTTATTATACGTACAAAATGTAAAAAATCACAGTTTTTTTTTCATTAAGAAAATAAAAACGAGGATTTCACAGCTGCTCACCTAATCGAGTACAAAACGTGCCTGTCACGCCCTCGGCCCCCGCGCCCAGGCCTGGGAACCACGCTGTGCCTCTGCGAACGCGGCCGGCCCGGCTGAGCAGCTGCCGGTCCTGGGTGGCTCGGGGCAACACGCTCGCTTCGGTCCCTGCGTGGGGCACAGGCGGCCCAAGTTCTTGCTTGCCCAGCCCAGGAAAGACACACCTGAACGAATTCACCAGCCGAGTCTTCCCTTCCTTACAACTGGGGAGTGATCGCCCCTCGCTGAAGGCGGCAACCATCGCTCCATTCATTTTCCTTAAAAAAAATACAAGTGCCAAAGCACGCACCACCCACCGACTCTCAGCCACCCTCACGGTGAAGTGGCGACCCTCGTCAGCCCTGGCCTTGCGGACGTGGCCCGTCAGGAAGGAGCGAGGAGAGACGGGGCCGGTCCCTGCACGGCGTTCGGTGGGGCACGTCCATGCCCGACAGGGCACAGGCGGCAGGTGAAGACGTGGGGTTTGGCAGCAGCCATGAGAACTGAGGTTCCATCAGGCGATTCCAGACGTGACCCAGAGCCCCCGCCCCCCGTAGCTGAGCGCCTCTCTTTCCGCGGGACCTAGAGACGGCGAGGGCCCTTGTGATGGATTTGCTGCTCTGGGCATAAGCTCAAAGGCACAGCTGAGAATGTGGCCTGCGGTCACCACAAGCCCACACTGAGAAAAAGCCCCAGAGAAAGAGATTCCGTCACCCTCGAGTTAGTAGAGTCCAGGAGGCTTTATCCCCCTTACCTGTCCCAACACAAGTGTGAGATGCTTCCAGGTGACAGGCAGCTAAATATGCTAAAACTTTCCACCGTTTTAAGAACGAACTCCCTCACCAAAATCATATAAAAACACACGTCGCTTATTTACCTTCAGCCACTGAGCACATTAAGCGAACCGAGTCGTTCTTATCAGAGTCCTAGCAAACTATACCGATTGGTTATTTATGCGAAATCTCAAGTTCAAGAACCCCTCTAAATATTGGCAAATGCACCTTGATTGGTGAACCTACTGATGAAAGCAGAAATCACACCCGCAGCCCACAAGCAGTACGCAGGCCAAGGACACGACCGAGGTTCACAGAGCTTTTCAGCACTCGAAGTAGCCACCATCTTGACGATATCGTAAATGAAATATTTCACATAAAATTCTGGATCTCCAGTTTCTCTTGGCAAAACCAGACACACGTTTTCACAAAGCGACAATCTAACGACACTGAACAGCAGCTGCCCACTTTGAAAAGGCACTTTCTTTCCAGTTTGGCCCAGTCTCCACCGGGCCACTGACCTCACCGGTCAGCCAGCCTCCTGTAGACACCTCGGCTGGGGATTGCTCTAGGGAAGATTCCAGCAGCCCCATGAGCCAAACCAGAAAAGTGGCAGTCCCCTCACAGGCACACCATTCGGTACGATTTACAGCTGCCTTAGTGTGCGCGACCTCATTATGCTTGGACCTTTCACACTCCAGTGTTTTTCACGGAGTAAGTGCCATACATTTCAGTCGAATAAATGAATAATTTAATCTGAGGACAGCTGCTTATAGTCTGCTAAAACTTCTCCCGTTTCGAACACAATTCTCTTTTTAATACAGCCTGAGGCCCATTAGCAATTATAAACATTCTATGGAACGCTACCCGCTTCTCCTACCTAAGATAAAATGCTGGGACTGGCCTCTGTAATCAGTGGGCACAACCTCAGGTCTACACGTCGAGCATCAGCAGGGATGGTCCGTGCTGTGCAGCATTAGTGGGTGTCTCCAGCCTGCTTCAGGGGGCGACCCCATCGCCCCAGGAAGGCCCATGTCCAAGAACCTGCGGGGCCTTGAGCCACAAGGGCATCTGGCCCAGCCGATCCGACCGCTAGGAGAGAGACCTAACACGAAGACCAGCACAGCCAGCGTACACAGCAGATGCCAACACGCCCGGCGAACACTCGGCATAAAATCACGCTGCCCGATGTGACAGAGGCGAGGGAGGCCGGGAGAGCGGTGAGGGGTCACGGGACGAGCCCGGCCACTGCCAACGGGCGACGTTTGCTCTCCTGGCTGGAACGTTTAAAGAAAGCTCTTCGGGGTTTTCTAAATGAGCAGACACGCTGAGCTGCTATGTGAACCCAAAGTCAGAAATGAACGAGTCTGTGTCGGGGAGGTTGATGCGGGTGGGCGTGCGCGTGCAGGCCGACCGCTGTTTGCTAACGCCCGGGCCCGCGCCGTTAGCCCTGGCGTGTCACGGGCACTGGAGGAACGTGCCTGCTCAGCAAAGTCCATCTGTCCCGTCTCTGCCGCCTTCCCCATCCATTAAATCTGCGCGTGGCGAGGGAAGCACATGGGGAAAGGGATGGAAATGCACTAACTTCGGTAAGGAGGGGACTTCGAAAATATTTGATCTGAGCTGGCTCCTTTTAGCCATCTAAAAATGACAGGCATGGTGGTAGACTTGTGGTTTAAAATGCAGATAAGAAAAAAAAAATCGCTGCATATTTTATGGCCAGGGCATTACGAACCAACCTCAGCACTTTGTGCTCCCAAAGCTGACCACGCTTGTTCTCGCAGCTTTTAGGAGACACCCAAGACAGAAACTATATCACGCTTGCCTTGCAGAGTGCTATGATTTTGCTGCTACCTTGGCATATGCCCAATGGAAAGATCTAGAGAGTATTTCCGGGGCAGCCCCTGAAGTACAAATGGCAGAGGGTTCACGCACAAGTACATGGAGCTTCTAAGCCGCTGTGCTATGTGTTCTTATTCGAAAATAGAAAATGTAAACACTTCTGTGCGTCCTCTCCGTGCCAGGCACGTGTAGACACATTGCCTCGTCCCAGCGGTTCGGACACCCGGGTGTTGGGGTCCCTGGTGAGGGGGCTCTGGTTCTGAGAGGCCGTTTGTCACGAGGCCTTCCAACACCAAGAGCTGCAGCAGGTGTCAGCGGCTCCCTTAAATGCCACTCCCATGCAACACCTCTCTGCACCATGCCACGGCTATGTCCAGCACGATTTCAAACACGAGGAATTAAATTCCTCACAGGGAGAGGGGCTGAGCAACAAGGAACCCAAAACCTGGGAGTGTGACCCGGGTGTCCCCAAACCTCCTGGTTTTAGCACCAAAATACGGCATCCTGGGGAACCCTGCAGTCCTGGGCACTCTGGGACGGACGGGCGGTCACCCAACCTGTGGCTTTCCCACACGTGCAGGGACGGAGTCGATCCTAATGTCATTGCCCTGTGTCCCCACCACAGCCCGCATCTGGTCCTCCACAGCTTCGCTAAAGCTCAGAGCCAAAACGAGTCCCTAGCATAGAACAGAAACTCGACGAGCACTTGCTACATCCGCGTCCGCGTTTGTCCAGTTCTCAGCACGGTGCTTGTCACATCGTGGATGCTCGTCCACGTTCACTGAATCACGTCGGCCCATAATAAACAGCAAGGTAAACTTTAAGAGCTGAAGAAGGCTCCGAGGAAGGAAGCGATCATCTCTGTCACCCAGTGATGGGGGAGGACACGCATTTATGACAATCACATCTCTCCCCTCTAGAAGGTCGATGGGTGGGGCCACTTCCGCTCTCTTCAGCATCACCCGCCAAATCCCTGCTCGGGGGCCGACACCACCCAGGCTTCCAGAGGACCAAGGCCAAGGTTGGTGACCCCGTGACTGTACTAGACGGCGTTTCTTACGTCCCAGGCCCTGTGCTAATAATTTAACGTGCATCCTCCCATTTAATACTGGCGACAACCTGGCTCGGTGACCACCTGGCTCGGTGACCACTGTTATTCCAGCCCACGGATGAGATGACTGAAACTTCCAAAGAGACTGAATCCAGAGCCCAGGCTCTGAGGCACAAAGGCACGGTACGTCCTAAGTCATCATGCAGTTGATGGGCATTTCATACCCAATAGAACGGTACCTCACTGAGTTCTGTGTCTTCGGGGGGTCTCGCTCATAACTGGAATAGCTATTTTCCGGATCAGGTAAACGGATCTCTGTATAATATATGGTCACTTAAGTTTGCCGGCTCTTCCCTTTGGTTCTGAGGGTTTGTGGTTGGAGTCTGTAGGTCTGAACCTGTGCCAAACACTGTAAGCAGTTTTCCTATCATTGCATCTGCAAGTACAACTTAGAAAAGCTTCGCTCGAAAGGCTCAAAATATACCCTTCTGAAAAGAATCCCACACGACATCCTCATCAGATGCTCCCCTCCCTTCCTTCCCCTCCCCGGCATTCTCTTTCGTGGGGATGGATGTTTTGTACCGATATACCTAACGGAGAAATTCAACCGAAAGGACAATGTTCGCGAAGCTGTACTTTTTGGGGGTGATAGACTTAACTACTGATAATTACAGAGAATGTATTGGAATCAGCCACGCCCTCCAGGAAGACGCTTCTTTAAACACCTCTGCCTTAATTCAACCTTGGCATTTCAGCACCAGAGAGAACCTCAGAAATATTCGAGTTCGGTAGTTTCCTAACTCCGGTCTGCAGAGGGGCGAGTCGGCCCACCCAGCACCCAGTCCAACCCCTTCCTCCCAGGCTTCCTGTCCTGCACGGGGCCTGGGTTCGGTCAAGCACCATACAGAGACGAGTAAGCTCCACGGAAAGGTGGCCACAGCCTGGGGGTGCAGCTCTGCTGTCGAGGACAATGGCAGCAGCGTCAGGGTCCCGTGTCCCCTCCTCCCCCTCCTCTTCCTCCTCCTCCTCCTCCTCCTCCTTCCTCTGTCTCTGAGAGAGTCTCCCTCTCTCTCTCTCCCCTGCGCCCCCCACCAGGTTCAGACTACTCCATACTGAGGATTCAGTTGTCTCTTCCTTTTTAATTCTCCCATCACGTTTAAATCCTGACATTCCTCTGGAACCTTCTCTCTTAGAATACGGCTAAGACATCACTTGGCCTCTGCCTGCTGAGAAGACATCGCTTACCCATCAGAAGCACCTGTTTCCCTCTCACTAGTTCCAAACGCTTTGCGCTGCTTTGCCTCAGATGACGAAACGGGCCACGAGCTGCCCACCTTCCACGCCCGTTCCAGAGAGCCATCGAATGACTCAGAACATGCTTATATTAAATTTTCAGATTATTACAGAATTCGAACAAATAAAAACTTCTTACAGCAACCTAGCAGACTCGTGAGGGTGTATCCACAAACTTCTGGACGGCCTGGACCCCAGCGCATGTCACACTCACCTGACAGCGGGAGCCCTGAGCTGCAAATCGAAAGAACGGGACGTTGCACTCACCGCTCCCGGTAACCGGCAGGGTGACTCTGGGTTCAAATGCACCCAGATGTCCCCGGTTCTCTGAAGCACAGGGTGGTATTAGCCTTCTTGAGGTGCAGGTTTGCTCATTTGTAAAATGGAAGGGTTCAGCCAGATTGTCTCTAGTTTCCTTTCGGCCTTCGTGTAAGTCACCATTTATAGGCCACGTACTTCTCGGCGGCTCTTCCTTCTCCTAAAGTCAGAAAACTCAAAAACTAAGTCCCTCTTCCTAAAGACAGCTCGTGTGCAGTGCGAGTTTGGGGCAGGAATAGAGACTCAAGGGAATAACGTGAATCGAACGTAAGAGAATAAGGATCCCGAGGATGATTAATCTGGTAAATGAGAACTCAGTTATCCATGAAAACGGACAGGGGCCCTGCTGGACTCAGAGAGGCCGTCAGCGCGCTGCGAGACACAAAGCGTGAGCATCTCTATTTCATCGGTGGAACGAAAGGCAGGCAAAGTGGAGGCGAAGCCTCCGGCGGGAGGTGCCGCATGGAATGCGGGGCGCTGGCGTGTCCGCGGAGCCTGCGTGAACCAGTGGTGCTGACTCTACCTGCCACCGTTCCCTTGACAGCCAGGCGGGCCCCTGGGAGAGCAGGTAAACGGGGATGCTAAGCGTCTGACGACAGGGGCACTGACTTCCCGCGCAGCGGTCTCCACACGTTTTCTGATGAGGAACGAGTCTGCGTTTCCTTAAAGCTTTATGGTGACTGAAAGGAAATGGCATATAAAACGCTGCTGATGGGGCAGCCGACAGGTCCCCGGGGACTTGGGGAGGCGGCATGGCGACGGTATGAGGTCAGCCGCCACCCAAGGGCAATTTTAAGAGGAAGCGAGACTCGGAAAGCCCCGTCTGCGGGCTGTTTGATAGGTATCCTGTTGGCTGTGATGATGCCGGATCCAGCCACCTTCTCCGCCCCCCTTACCAGACTCGTGGCGAGGACTAGACGGAAGTCGCGCAGGAGAGATCGCTGCGTTTCCGATGTATGTGGCTGTATTTCGGGGGCAGATCACTAGAGGCTGAAACACGTGCTCCTCCACCTTTCGGGACATCTGGTCTACACTCGCCTTCTTCCCTGGCCGAGCCGTCGCTGCGCCTCTGACTTGCCGATGGATGTCAGCCATTTCTCAGCCCGATGAAATGCGGCCCTTTCTTCTCTCTTTCCTCATCCTCTGTCTGAACGGAAAGGAATCTGCAGAAACGGAGGAGGAACAGCCAACGACGGGAGCAGCCTGGGCACTGAATGGCCACGTGGAGGCCCCGCAGCCCGGAGCACGCTGTGCAGTTGACGCGAGTGACGTGCACTTGCCTTCCTCGAGCCCCCAGGGTTCTGTGGCGTGTTTGTTCCGGCAGCTGGCACGATATAAACGAGCACGCTACTATTTAGTGAATGCTCGCTATACGCTGGGCACATACACATCTGTTTAATCCTCACAAACCCCACGACATAGATACTCCCAGGAACACAGAGAGCTGAAGTGACTCGTTCCAAGTCACACAGCTGTGTCCAGCTGGAATGTAAGCCTTGGTGGTGTGAACCAAGAGCCCTGGCTGGTGACGGTCATGCACTCTGCCTCTGCCTAGAGGACGTGGCTAAGTGTGGTTCCTGTGTTAGCTGTTAGGATACAATCAGAAGAGAAATCAGGATGGAAGCAAATCATTGAAAACCAAAGAAACTGGATTGTAAAGTTCTCTTATTAACTAAAATCTGTACAGTAGAAAAGCAAAAACCCTAAATAACTTTTTATTTTTTAGTAGGGTCTGGCTAGCTAAAGGTAAATAGTAATGAAAATAGAAAATAAATTGAACATGTTAAATTGATAAGCCAAATTGCAGTTTATGTATCTATAGTTTCATATCCAAAATGGGCATTTCTAATAAGTATGTTTATTATAATATGTTATAGAAAATGATTCATAAAGACCAACAGAAGATTGATGGAATTGTACAGCCATTAAGCATTATACTTTTGAAGACTTTTTACTGCTATGAAGAAAATGCTCATGACATAATGTGTTCAATTACATAAAGATGCTCATTTATTAATTGATTCAGTGTATTCATTCAAAAAATATTTACTGGCCACCCGGTCTCTGCCTGCGAGTAGTATACAGTAGCCACCTTCTTATCCACGATTTCAATTTCCACAGTTTAAGTCGCCCACGGTCAACCATGGCCCAAAGATATTAAATGGGAAACGCCAGAAATAAACACGGCATAAGTCTCAAGTGCCCGCTGCCCTGAGGACTGTGATGAACCCCTCGCGGCCCACCCTCCCCCGCCCGGGGTGCGACCTATTCCTCCACCCTGTACGCCCTCCGCCCCCCAGACGCCAGCGGCCGCGGGATCGCAGCGCTGTGTTCGAGTCACCCTCATTTCACGTCATAAGGGCCCCAAAGGGCAAGGGCAGTGATGCAGGTGATCCGGACGTGCCAAAGAGAAGCTGAAAACGCTCCCTTTAAGAGAAGGACAAGTGTGGGACAGTAAGATATTTTGAGAGACACAGGCACATAACTTAGATTACAGTCTATTGTTATGATTGTTCTATTTTGTTGTTAGTTATTGTTACTCTCTTACCTGACTTGTAAGTTACACTTGATCGTAGGTAGGTAGTATGCATAGGAAAAGACGGAGTACGTACAGGGTTCGATACTGTCCAAGGCTCAGGCATCCACTGGGGGCCTGGGAATGGGTCCCCTGAGGTTAAGGGGGGGACTGCTGTGTAATCAACAGACTGGCAGAGTCCCTCTCTGGGGCTCAGTTGCCTTAACTGTAGGAAAAGGAGGCTGACTCGCATGCCCGTCAAGCTGCAGCGGTCAAGTTCTACAGGTCGGAACAGGACTCTAGGCCCAGCCCATCGTAAGGACTTACCTGGTGAACGACGAGGCTGCGACTCAACCAAAATCGCAGCAGTACCATAGCCTGTTCGTGTGACTTCCATTTAGAGCAATGCGCCCTCTTGGTTCACCCCGGGCTGAGGGGCTTCTTGAGATGTGAGATTTTTAGGACCGAAACTCGGGGTCCCAGGCAAACCCAGGTGGATGTCCACGCTACTGCCATGTCAAATTCTTAGACTTAAGTGTTAGAATCATTTTAATTACAGAAACCTCGACAAATACTTTTTGGGGTTAGAATGACATCATATGCTTTTACAAAACTGGAAAAACAGGAACTATGTGTATACGTAGTAAGTCCACTTGATTGTCAAAACGTTCAGAGAAGCAACACACTCGGTATGAACGTCGGCAATGATCATAATTTTCATAATTATAAACCGTGCAGTCATCACCCTCTAAGAGCGTGGCGGTGGTTGTTTTAAAGCTCTGATATTAATTCGGAGGCTGGAAAGAACACCGACAAGCGGCACTCTATTAATATTTCAATTAGAAAGAGATATATTTTTAACTTTTAAAACTGGTGGTTTTAAATGGCATATTATAATTTTGTTCTCAAAATACAGATGTTCTTTTAAAGATTATTCGAGTATGATCACCCTGGAAAGTTTCATTTTTCTCCCCCCCCAACCCCATTTACCATATAGATCAGTACAATTAGGCTAATACCAATTATAATGTCCCTTCCCACCGAGGCTAAAGAATCTCAAGGGGGTAGCAGGGGTTCGAGAGGGGTTTTTAGTGTCTCCACGCGGCCAGGCTGCATTCTCTCACAAAGCCGCCAACGGCTTCCACGACGACTGAAATAAATAAATATTAAGATAACGCCCTTTTCTACGGATAGATTTAGGACCGCAGGACTGGGTCAGCTCACGAGGCGGACTTCAGATAGACTCGAGGATTCTGAAAAAGAAACAAGCGACTTGGGTTTCGGTCCCCTCGCCCACTGCCTGGGTGTTCCCCCGCCATTCACCGCAGTGACCACGCGCTCTCCGCGTCGGTTGATGAAACGGCCCTAAAACGCCTTTGCAGAGTTAATAAAATGGCAGCTCCTACATGTCGGGCCCACGAACCATCGTAGCAATTCATCAGACTTCCGAAAACTGGGTCAAATTCCAGACTCCTCCGTGAACGCTGTGCCTACATTTGCCCTCTTGTGTCCCCCAGAAATCTCTCCCACGCACAGCGATCGCCGCCCTCCTGCCCCAGGCCCCGCCCCGTCTGATACTTTTCTTCCTAAGGAGGATGCTCTTCAGTCTACACCCGCATAAATGCAGAGATCACGTCGGAACAGGCAGAGCTTCCTTTCCCACTCTTACCCGGGAGAAGGGGGGAATTAGTTTAAATAAAAAGATATGCCGCTTTAGAGAGAAATGAATTAAACGGCGGGGAGATAGGGTCTGTTTCTCTCACTGGAGCTGCTGGAGCCTTTACCACAGACAGTCTGTCACCTGCGTCAGGTCCATGAAACAATCATTCCACCTGCTGGCCTGAGGTCTTGCTTGAGCCTCACCTCCTGGCTAGTAACGCCTCCCACCTACGTTTGTCGACTGCTCACCGCACTCGGAGAAGGATGCGGAGCCCTGCGCGTGCTCACCCTCACTCAGCCCCGAGCCCCTCGGGGGAGCCGGTTACCAGCCCTGCTCCTTAGCCAAGGAAGCTTAGCCTTAAAGCCGTAAAGCGACTTCCCCAGAGAGACGAGCTCGTCCGGCAGCGCCGGGCCTCGGAGCGCTGCGGGCCTGGTCTCGAAGCTCACGCACTCATGCTTGACCTGGCTTCTTCCGACCGCAGCTTCACGCCGTCTTCCAGGAGCCTCTTCCCAAACCTGGAGGCTGTTCTGGAAAGGGTAACACCCCGCCGCCATGAATTGCGTCAGTCCCCCCCAGGCCCCGCCTCGTAAACCCACTGCGCGGGGTGCAGCACCGTCTCCCTGGCTGGGAAGACTCCCCAAGAGGCCTCGTTCCCTTTCCCGTCCCCGCCCGGGGCCCGCCTTCCTCCAGACAGCTCCCAGCCACGCAGACTCAGCGCGATGAGCGGGGAAGGGACGCGGGTATGGCGGGTGGCACCGGTTCCAGGTGTACGGGCTGCACCCCAGCTGCCGCCGGCCTTCCCAGGGGCGCCCTCGGCTCTTCGTCCACCCTGAATCACAGTTACCCTCTGTCCCTAGCCCTTTCCTAGGCTCACTGGGACCCACCGGCCTACACCTATTAGCCGGGATAACAGGAAGTCGATGGGCATGCAGGAGCATCGAGTGTTTGTCCACATCAGTAAAAGACACAGAAACGCTATAGGAATCTAAATAAAAATAATCGGCGGGACTAAACTTATGCGACGTCTTCGAGGAATTCAAAGATGATTGAGGAATAACGTGCCACCCAAGTTCCCCAGCAGTTCCAAGCCTGGACATCATCAGGAACTGTCACCACACCCTCTCGCCCGGAGTTGTTCAGTCCTAAGGGGTTAAGGATGCTCTAGCGTGAGCAGATGCTCCCCAAAACAAGTGCCCAGGGCCTCGCGGGCCAAGGGGAGACTCAGGTTCAGGGGCAGCTCAGTGACCCATTTCCGCCCCTTGTTCTCAGACGTCCCTCCCCCGCCCCGCTTCAGTCTCCTCCGCTCCTTCGGACACAACTTTTACACCTAACAGCTCGAAAAGCCGTAATCGCAAAGTTTCAGGACGCCATCCGAAGGCGGCGTCCCCCGTGCGCGGGCGGGCGCGCTCCTTCCCCGCCAGGCGCGTGTCGGCCGGGCAGCCGCGCGTCCGGGGCGCACGCCGGGCGTTGCGCTCGGTCCAGGGAGTCGCCCTGCGTTTCGAGACGAGGGCTGGGTCTCGGAAACGGCTCTCTCCCAGGCCGAATTCCGATTCTCGGCCTCTGAGCCCAAGTCCTACGCGGCACCGAGCGACCTGGCCCGGCTGTGTCCGGCTGCCCTGGCACGGGCTTTTATTTATCTATTTATTTTTGGTTCGTCTTTCGCTGAGAAACGGCCGTGTGCTCTGCCCCCCCGAACCCGCCGCAGCCTGTCGTCCCCCGGACAAAGCGCGGCGGCCGGTCGC
>NW_024349803.1:23300299-23313252 GCF_902729225.1 Pteropus medius | reverse complement strand
GCCAGTGGGGGGGGAATGGGGAAGGGGGGCCCTGGGCGGGAGGGGCCCGGCGCGAGGGGAGGAGACCGCCCGACAGCCAATCGGCGCGCAGCCCATCAGCTGACCGCCTTTGCTTACACCAGGTGCACGCCGGCTGCGGGGAGCACAAAGCGGGGCGCACCGAGGGCGCCGGCGGAGCCGGGAGGCAGGCGAGGCCCGAGTGCCCGCGCCTGCAGCGCCTGCGGGCGGGAGAGGGGCCGGCGGCATCCGCCCGGGCGGTGGCACCCGCGCGGTGGCATCCCCCAGAGCCGCGGGCACCTTCCTCCGGACCTGGCGGCGCGCTGCCCCGCCCTCTGCACCCCACTTCTCCTGCCCCCCTTCCTGGCCCTGCGTGCCTCTGGCCCGGCCCCCGGCAGCTGGATCGAGCCCAGGCCCGCGCGCAGCTGCCGCTCGCGTCGCTGCCTCGCCTCGGGTCCTGGTGCTCGGCCGGGCCCCTGAGGAGCCCGTGCGCGCTGCGGCTGGGGAGGGAGGCGCCGCTCAGCCGGTCCCCCTGCTCTTCCTCCTGCTGCCACCGCCGGTGCGGTTCGTGCGCACCGACACCCCGCGGCACCCCGCCGGCTGGGCCTCGGGGGTAAGTGCGCTCGGCCGGCCGGCCTGGGCTGCGGCGGGAGGCGTGGGCTGCAGCCAGGGGAAGTCGAGGCAAAGTTGGTGGGGGAACCGCAGGAGAAGCTCCGGGCCCAGGGGACGAGGGGCGTGGCTCCCGGAGCTGGGGAAATGACGGAGTCGGGGACACAGGCATCTAGTCAGCCCCTGGTCCCCCAAAACCCATAAGGTAGTTCGCAAGGAAGGCCAGGCGAAGTGGCAAGAGGCGGCGAGCCCGCTGGCTCGGGGACCGACGCGCGGGGGTGGTGCCCGGCCGGGGGTGGAGCGGGAGCGGGACGCGGAAGGAGGGCCGGAGCGGACGGGGGTGGCGGGCGGTGGGCAGAGGTCGGGGGATGGCTTGGCGGTGGCCTTGTGGGTAAAGGAAGGGGCAGGGGCGAAATCCACAGGGCACCGAGCATACTGAAGTGCGAGCGTTGTTGCAGTCTACTGGACTGTCGCCTGTCCGAGTGGGGACAAGACCTCGCCCTACGTCCTGAGCTCGGGAGGCTGCGGGGGATGACGAAGTGTCAGGTAAGTGCGGGTCCGCCCGGGGAAGCGGGCCGTGCTGGGTCCCGCGCGCCGCCGGGGTGTGGAGCGAGGAAAGTTTGCCAGCGAGTGTCCTTTGTGCTGCGTGGAGGGGGTGCGGGCAGCCGCCAGCCCGTGCGTCCTCGGGCCCCACCGGCGGCCCCCCGCGGAGGGGGTCCCCGCCAGGCCGGCCGGGAAGATCCCGCCGCGCACGGGGACAGGCGCTAAAACGGGTCCCGGGCCATCGCGAGGGAGTCCGCCTTGGGGCGCTGCCTGGGAGAGTCGGCGGGGGGGCCTGGCCTGCTGGGCTCGCCGCTGGAGCCCCGACACCGTGAGCGAGTGGACCGCGGGGGTAAATGGTTCCGAGGCATCGGAGCCACGCGAGCAAAGGCCCAGAGACCAGGAAAATGGACCCTTCTCTAAATCATGTCACCACTGGCATTTTCAACCCCAGACCTAGGACAGT
This sequence comes from Pteropus medius, assembly GCF_902729225.1. Taxonomy (NCBI): domain Eukaryota; kingdom Metazoa; phylum Chordata; class Mammalia; order Chiroptera; family Pteropodidae; genus Pteropus; species Pteropus medius. Next base: position 23,311,640 of record NW_024349803.1, on the reverse strand, counting down.
AAAGGGGACATGGGGTTCAGTGAGGGAGGTATTGCTGACTTGCGCTTGGGTTGTGGGGTTTTCTGAAAGACAGTGTGATGTTTTGTTTTGCAATTTGCTTTGCCACGGCATAATATTACTCCGATATGCCCATGACTTCATTTTTAAGAGTGGAAAGTTCTGGAGGGTGTTCCCTTCAGTGTAAGTCGGGAGTAGTGCTATCCTTGGCTCTGGGGCCAGGTGTGCCCCAGGGTCTCTGATTTGCATGCAGATGTGAGCGAATCCTGGCAGATGTCCGGCCTCATCCATTCACAGGAAGGAATTTGAAAAGACAAGGAGTCTGTAGTTAACAATAGACCTTAAGAAAATGGAATAAGGCCGCAGTGTGATTTTCTGTTTGGGAATTCCGTGGCTCAGCTGACACCTTCATTCAGGAGCCAAATTCTCCGAGTGCCACTGTACTGAAAACTCAAAAGTGCTTGCTCGCTTTACCTGGCCGTGCGTGTGCGCGTGCGTGTGGGTGTGCGTGCACGTGCGCGTGCGTGTGCTGGATGTTCTGAGCTAGTAAGGAAAATGTTTACGTGAAGCAGACGGTAGCTTTAACCCACTTCTGATGAAGTGATTTCCGAATCGACCCCTCAACTTTTAGAGTTTTTGTTTGTTTGTTTGTTTTGGTTTTTTCGCTTTTAGTAACGCCACCTCCTGCTCACATTTGTTCTCCATCCTTAAAGATCAACAGTACAGGGAGGAAACAGTTGTACCCGATCGGCCCGAAGATCTCACTAGAACGTTCACTGTCCAGTCAAAATTAGTTTCGTTGTTAAGGCACCAAACTTCTAGAACTGCAGCTGGTGAAACCACCAGGGCCCTAGTCCCCTGGGAGGTTGGTTCTCAGGCCACAGGACAGAACAGCAGAGGGGCGAGGGGCAGGGGGGTGTTCATGCAACGGAGCCCAGAGCCAGGGGGGCTGACGCTGACAGACCTCCGCTGCCTGCCTCCAGCCTCCTGGGGCCACCGAACAAAAGGTGGGTGCTGTGGGCGCACGGGAGCCCCTAGTGACGAGCCAGCCTAGTCAGTCTCCAACACTGTCGGAGGGAAAAAGAACCTATTCACAGAACAGCATTTGCCTCTGTCTTCTATATAGTCACTGAAAGGGACATTAAAATACAACCAAAAAGAAAGAAAAGGCAACATTGTGTTGAGGGCTCAGTTTTGAGGTGGGGGGAGGGGTGGACAACAGATGTTACTTTGCTATTTTACTTGTTTCCTAAATTATTTTTGCTGATTCGGTGACTTTGACATGTAAGGCAGTGTTTTCCAGGAGGTGAAAAATTGAGTTCAATTGAAGAAAATGTTATAGCCAGGATTACATTTTCTGTCTTAGAGCTATTGAGAGAAATCAGAAAGTAACAAATCATTATCGTAAACTCTTATGTGACAGAAGCCTGGGATTCTGTCTTCATTACAGACTTGAAAGCTAACTATAAAATACACTTGACATTTCTAAACTAGGTTATAAACCATTTTATGATAAAGTTATCACCGAGGTGTTTTCGAAACAAACCTGGTAACAAAATGACCACAGACTCACATTTGTGAGAACTTACCTTTGACGATCGTCCTGTCTGAGCGAGACCTTCATTCTGCTTGTCCAGTGAAAGGGAAGGCCAGTGTTCTTCCTCGGTAAATAAAAGTAGCAAAGTATTCATTAGAAGATCACCCTGCTAAATAAAATCTTAGGCCAGATCCAACCGCAGACTCTGGTTCTGAACAGTAACGTGGGCAGTCCCGAGTAATGCCTGGAACCCCCAGAAATGTGAGGGGAGAGCCACCGGTGGCCTCTGGTCGGAGCGTGTGACGGCTGGCTTCTCCACCTGAGCTGCTGAAGAACTTTCCACATGTTCTAAAGTGGTGACACCTGGTAGGTACTAAAGATAATTAGCCTCTCCCGAGTTATATTGTTACTTCCCACGCCAGTTGGATATGCCTATAAATAATCAGGAAGGTGGGCTTTTGATGCCACCGTATATAAGCCCTCGCATAAATAAAATATGATAAATTATAGGACCCGGATACCATTTTTTTACTAGACTTTCTTGATGCCGTCTTATAATTTATTTTTAAGCTACAAAATAACAGTTCTTTGAATGATTCACTTGAACACTAATGTAAGGTTGCTCAAATATTGTATTTAATTTTTCAAAATTATTGTGCTGAACATCTATTTTGGGTTAAGCCAATCTGGAGATAAAGCATATTCCCTTTTAGAATCATATTTTGGTTTCTGGGAACAATAGAAGTATCTTTAACTCATGAATAGAGCTTTGATTAATATTTTATTCAGGATGAAATTATAATTATATAGATGAAGTCAGAAAAACATGTGTTCTCTTTTGTGTTGGCTCAAAATGCAGAACAGAAACAAAAGATGAACCAATCTACAAAATTCAATACCTTAGTGACCAAGGGAACCATTTATCCTACAAGTCTTCTTAAATATAGTTTGCTTTTTACAGCCTCTTGTTTGAGCACATTATCATTCACCTACTGTGTGGGTATCTAACAGGGCGTAGCCTCCACATCTGGAAACACAGTCGAATGCATAATAAATGGTTTGACGTTGCAATTATAATACATGGTAAAATCATATAGACTTTGTTTCCAGACTTTACGGCCGCCCTACAGAGCCGTTAAGTATATTATTCAATAATTAAAATACATACCATTTTATGTGACACTGTTTTAGAAAAGAAACAACAATTTGCAGACTTATATATTTTCACCCTCTGAATATTTTCAAAAGGTCTAGCAAAGATAGGAGGCCTTTAGCAGTTTGATCTGTTCTTTGGGTGGACAGAAAGCTACTGTCCAGTCATAGCGAGGGGACCTCGAGTCAGTTTCTTAACAAACACCCCCCCACCGACCCTCGGTGTCCTCATGGCTGAGTAGGGTGGGAAGGACCAAACAACACATTCACCCGTGAGGGCGCTAAGAGGTGTGTAGAAGCTGCGCCTCCGGCACCACCGCTAACCCAAACGCTTAACTCAGTTCTCGGATGCAACCGTTATACTGAAAACCGCCCCCGAGCTGCACGGGAGCTGGGCTTACACCCGAGAGGGTGCACCCCGCAGGCCGGTCGGCCTGACATGGGGTGCCCCGCACACGCCCCGCTGCTTGGACTGACTCAGGACTGGAAGCCGCTGTCTCGGGGGGGCGCGCTACCTCCCATTCACGCTCTTCGTAGCCCAGGGGCTGGGGCGTTATCGGACAGCTCTGATTAATATAAATGAGTTGTCATTTTCTGACCCAGGCCATCCTGGCTCACACCGATTATCACACAGGCAGACATGTGGACGCCACAGCTGTCCCCTCATTTGTGTATGAAATACACTGGTGGCATTTTTTGGTTACCGTAGTTACATTAACAATATCCATGTGACATGACATCCCTCCGCGTGAAAGGATTTTGTGGCAGATATTCTGTAGACCTGGCAGCGAAGGACAACTACGTCAAGTGTGGGGAATCCATAAATTAACCTGCTGTTGTTTTCTGGAGCCAGCATTTCAGACATGGGAGCGGACAGCCGTCCTGCAGGGCTGTCCAGCCTTTGGCCAGCAGTAATCCCCAAGGGCGGCCACTGCAATAGTGCCTAACCTCTGCAGGAGGCCGTCCCTTAAATATTCACTTCAAAATCTTGGCTCCTATTTATGATCGCCTTTCGTGACATAATGTATTAGCAGAGTCATTTTTGACTTATATCGGAAAAAGAAAAAAACTGGACAGCACCGGTATTGATGCCTAATCTCAGTAAGACCTAGAAGACAAAAAAGTCAGTCTGCACTATTGAGCGGCGAGCACAAAGAGAGAGTCTTCATTTAGGAAAACTGAAAAAGCCTGACAGAGAAAGAAAGGTTGCTTAATTGGTTTCATGCCTATAATTTTCCCCTCTAGAAAAAATGTTAGCACAGCAATAAAGAATACCATTAACCTGCATTGTTATTTCACAATAGTAATAAGTCCTAATTTGCATCCCTAATAATCACTGTAATCGAGTACTGTACATGGAGCCGGGAAGGCACGGTGTCATTCCCCAGCTCTGAAGCTAATGACCACATGGGTGACCCTCTCGGCGTCTGGCAGCCCTCCTGCTGCTTCTCCGTGTCGTGCTTTGAAGGACCCAGGCACGCTAGTAGACGTTCCTAACGCCATGATACGACAGAGAGTTACAGGTCTGGGGGACACGCCACGATGCCCTTCGCAACGAGGTGATGCTCGTGGTTCCTGGTCCCACGGCTAAGAGATTTTTGTTGTCGTCCTGTAAAATTCCTCCTCCCCCCACCCCCCGCCACCAACATGGCAATTTCCCACCACCTCTCCAGAGCCCTCTTGACGGAAAGAACTTTACCTGGGATAAAGGGAGCTGATTCTGATCATGGGACACTGGTTTGCCCAATAAATACATCCTGGGCACCAGCTGTGTGCCGGGCATTACGGGAGGTTCTAAAACCAAACGACATTAGCTTGATTTTTCTGCGACTTTCACAGCAAGCCCATCATAGGCATTTCTGTTCCCATCAACCCCGTGTTCTCCTTCGAATATTTACTGAGTTTCCGGTGTGAAAAGGGCGCTCTGCCCGGGCTGGCACGGAGGTTTTCAGCCAGGGGCGAGCTTGCTCCCCAGGGGACCTTTGGCAATATCTGGAGACATTTTTGTCAGTATCGTCACCACTGAGGGTGGGGGTGCTACAGACATCTCGTGGGTAGAAGCCAGGGACGGTGCTAGACGTGCCGAAACGCACGGGGCGGTCCCCACAGTGGACAGCTGCCGGGTCCGTGTGGTGGCAGCGCCCTGTGCAGGCAGACGCTGGCTGTCCTCAGCGAGGTCCAGCCTCGCAGGGGTTCCAGAGGGGACACCGGAAGTGTGGGTCACAGAGTACGGAGGGGGCCTCCGATCAGATGCCAGCAGAGGCTTTGAGAAGCGTCCGGCTATTTCACGGAGCAGGCTGCCACCTGCAACACGAGTGTCCGGCGGGGCACACTTCGAGACCTAACCTCCAGCACACGGTGGGCTGGACGCTGGGCGAGGGAAGCAGACTCCTCGGGCTGGTCGTGAACTCTGAACGGAGCCGGGGGTGGGGTTCATAACTCGCGGGACTGGGGCAGAGCGCAGAGCGAGAACGCAGAGCGCCTCGAGGCTGGGAATGGACCCGAAGTCGGAAGTGGGTCAGGACAGACACACTGCGTGAGGGGGAGACGGGCCGGCGAAGCAGTGACGCCGCGTGTTTGAGATCCTCCGGGTGTGCGGGATCCTCACTCGACCTGTAACCTCCTGAGACACCAAACGTGATCACTCCTCCCTATTCGCGATGACTAAGGGTCAGAGCCGTGGAGGGGTTCAGCGTGACCTTGGAGGGGTTCAGCGTGACCTTGGACGAGTCACCTAACACATCTCTAAGGCTTAGCTGGGAAAGAAAGGCTGCACGTTTCCTCCGCTGACAGGGTTGAGGCTGTGCAGTCACACGTCGCAGGAAGGACCAGCAGTGAGTGTCGCAGGCCCAGGCTCCCGGCCCCTCTCAGACCCCGTGCCTTTCCCTCCGGCTCCAGGGCCGCTTCCTGGACCAGGCAGTGATGTGGGAGACTCGGCCCTGCAGCTCCCGGGTCACCAAAGAGACCTGGAGCCGGATGCATCGCTTAGGACGTGTCCTGCAGCGAACCTTAGTTTGGGCTTCCCAGGTACGCGAGTTATAATCAGACCTTCTCTTTGACATCTCAGGCTGACCTCAGAAGCTTAACAAAACATCCGTGATGGGCTGGGAAGGAAGGTTCGCGGGGGGCAGCGGGGTTGATGCTGGGGCGAGGAAGCGAGGTGACCCAGGGCGGCGGGCGGATCTGAGGGGCTGATACTGCCCAGAGCGGCAGCAGCGACACCATGTTCTGGGCTGGCGTTTGCCATTCTCTTTGGCAGGGCTGTTTTATCCGTCCTCCCAGAAGGATGGCCAGGGTCTACGTTCACACCCGCGCACGCGGCGGGGCACGCGCGGTGGATTCCAGGCCCAGAGGCTGCTCTTCTCGTTTTTAACGCTAAGACTCGCACGTCCCAGTGAGATTTGGAGAGGGCCCCCTCTCCAGGCCTCCGCAGGTCACTGGGAGGCCTCTAGGCCCTTTTCACCTGTGTAGTTCTGTGATTTCCGACCACGAGTGACAGTTTCGTGGGTGCCGGTCCTGCCCCACGAGCTTCCAGGCCGGGAACGAGTCTGCATTGACTCGCCCGACCACGACGGGGCCACTGGAGACGCCGGAGCGCCAGTCGGCTCCCTTTCCCCACCGTTCTTCCCGCTGACGGGGTTCTGTCGGCGCGGGCTACGCGTCAGGTCGAACCCCGAAGGACCAATTAGCTTCGCTGTGTCCTACGGGACGGCCTGTCTCGGGAATCCCGGCCGGCCTCCTCACATACTCATGGAGTCATTCTCACCTGGGAGGCCAGGTGAGACACCTGCGTCTCTTCAGAGCCATCTGAAGGGCAGCAGTGTCAAAACAGAAGCCTCGCGAGGAAGTTTCCAACGGCTTCGCCCTCAGGATGAGCAGTGGGTGACGGCGGACGCCATGGGGACCCGTCCCACACTCCCATGCACTGACTCGTGCGATCCACATAACTCAGGTCGATACCCGCTTACAGCTCAGGAAACAGGCACACAGCGAGTAAGTGACTTCCCCAAGGCCACACAGCTAGTGTGCTCTCGAATACCTGTCAGCTGGGTGAATGAATACACGTCTGTCTTAGAGGAGAGGGTCCCTCACTCAGATTCTCAGTTGACACAGTCCTGCTGTCTAGGCAGGCCACTTTTAACAGCCAGCTCTGTGACTGCGGGTGACAGATGAAGTCTCAGAGCTGGTAAGTGGCAGAGAAGGGACGTGAACTTAGGTCTCTCTGACTTTTAACCCGCACTGTTCAAGTGCCAGCCTGTGTTTCTTCCTCTAATTGCAGCTATAAAACAAAACGGTTGGACTAGACCAGCTGTCAGCGCGTCCAGCTCGAAAAACCCTATAATTCTATTATTAAAGTGAGGTTTATGGGAAATAAAACAAGACGTATTTTTTTATTTGTATTTTTTTGTTACTTAAACATTTGAAATCTAGCTTGATATTTTTATTTAACCAATCACTGAATTATCCTTTAAAATTATACTGGAATTATTAACAGCATGTTTTTAAATCATTTAAGATAAACCTAAACAGTTGGAAATGCATATTTAAAGACTGTATTCTAACCCTCACCATCACGGTTTCTAAAACTTCATAGATGGTTTCTAAAAATTAAAAAGCACCTTTTACACAGAAAAAAGCAGAAGTAAATTGAGTGATTTTGATAAAAGTTACTGCCTTTGATATTTGTAGATAAGTAGGTGGCGGAATCTGGTGAAAAGTCCTGAATGACGTTACGAGAGCTCGGAACGAACTGCCAGCACCGTTAAAGCCGCGACCTGCTTCCCGGGACTGTGTGCATGAAGCGACCGCTTGGTGCAGGCGAAGCCTCAGAGCAGCGGGAGGCCCTGCCACAGTGTCACGGCCCCGGGCAGGGCCAGCGCCGGCCACTGCAGGGGTCCCAGCCGCGGAAGAATTAGTTCCCAGACTGCGTCCCAGCGCTGTGGTCTGGAGGGGCTGCAGTGAGCCTCAGGGCTGTGGTCTGGAGGGGCTGCAGTGAGCCTCAGGGCTGTGGTCTGGAGGGGCTGCAGTGAGCCCCAGGGCCCCCGCCCATGAAATGGGGCGACGACAGCGTCTGCCCCATGGAGCCTTCGGACCTGTTCCACGAGATCGTGCCTTCGCAGTCCTGGACCGAGGGGAGCACTTGGTAAGGAGCAGCCCTGAGCAGTCAGATCCAATAGAACCGAAAGCCTCGTCTCTCGGGATCCACTGTCGTAAAATAAAGTCACCCGGCCACGTGCAACTCCTACAGCAACACCTGGCGTCCTGTGAGGGCTCGAGAAATCACACCGTGGATTCTTAGCGTCGTCACCTTCGTGACCGCCCCGTCTCGCTGCTGCGTCGACCTGCGAGGCCCTGGGCGGGAGCAGGTGAGGACCCAGTGCCGTACAGCCGAGACTCCTCCTGGGAGCGAGGTCCGTTACAGAGCAAGAGGATGCCACCAGGCGAGCCAAATCGGGGGGACCTGAAGGAGACCCCGGTGGAGGGACACAGGGACAGGTCGCTGTGACTTCGCTTCTGCCCTGTTGCAGGTCCTCGTTTGCACGTCAAGAGGAGCATGGAGACGTTAAGTGCCCTGTTGTCTTCAAATTCTTTGGGAGCTGGAAATCATAATTATTTATAGAGAGCTTCATATTCATTGTCTTGTCTCATCCTCCTGACCAGAGCTCCCCAGTGAGTAGTGGCTGCATTTACAGGAAACCGGAGATATCGGTCCTCTCAACATGGGCCAGCACCACCCAGCCCGCCACCTCTGCCTACCCTCGAGGGCCAATAAACAGCATTTTCTGAGGGTGCTGAGAAGAGCACCTAGCAACTCTGGGAGGCAAGTGTCATCCTTACTGTAAAGAGGAGGAAAAACCAGAGATGAGGGAGTCACGCGGCCTCTCGGGGCTGGGAGGTGCGTGAGGCCAGCCACGGCCACCTCCGCTTTTCCTCTGGGCTGAGTTAGCCCTGCCGTCCTCCACCTGCCCACACCTCCTTGCTCTCACGTCCGGCAGAGCTGTGTGTTCTCCTTTAAGGGCTGTTTATCTGCATCGCTGCAACACCACCACGCAGCTCCCGAGGGAGGAGACGGTGACTTACTCAGGGCCTTGGGTCCCTGGCAGCTCGACGAGCACTTGGCACATGGAAAACGCACTTAGCAAATAGTCGCTGAAGGCAGAAAGGGATTTCCGTGGCGTAATCTATTTCATTTCGACCTACTGCTTCTGCTAAAATATTTTTACAAAATTATTTCCTATATAGTTTGGGGAAAAATGAGTAGATCACAAACCTGTATCATACTCCGAGATGTTAGTGCATTATTTTAGAGAGGTTCTTAAGCAAGGCGGGGTGCTCTCAGGACAGTAATGCAAAGGAAGCATTGTTCATCGAAAGGCCTTCATTAGACGCATGTAGAGTATCAATCGCTATTAGAGGGGGACGTGGGGGTTAAAAAGAAGATGCACATGGGGTTCCTTCTGCCCTCGATGAGCTGCCAGACTCGCGCGGGAGGGAGGGAGTGGAAGCAGCACAGAAACTCGTTACGTGATCATCTGTGCAAATTCCACCACGGACAGAAAAAAAAACACGGCTCGGACAAAGACAGGTCTGGGTTTGAATTGCAGCCCTGTCGCAAACTGGCCGTGTGATCTGTTCCAACGCCACTGATTTGACCCCCAGGCTCCGTCATCGGTGGACGCGATGGAACCGCGGGGCTGCTGGGAGCACCAGAGGCGGCGCTGGGCACACACATGACGCTCGTTCACTCCTGTCACGCCGCAGACGCCGACAGCGTCCCCCGCGATGACAGGCTGGGGGTACGGCGAGGAGTGAGCGTGCCCCCTGTACTGCAGTCACCACACGAGGCGCACAAGGCCACGCGGGGCTATTCCGGGCGGCTGCTCAGAGAAGACATCCAGCCCCGATCTCAAGGACAGGAGGGGGTCGCCTGGGCACGGGGTGCCGGGGAGAGCTCTGTGAGCCCAGGCCTGGGGATGGGGAGGGGCTTGGCGGGTTGGAGGAACGGGGGAAAGAGCAACGTGGCTCGGAACAGGACAAGGAGGGATCCCCAACCTCAGACCCTCCGCCCCCTTCCTCCGACGCACACGTGGAGTTCAGAGAAGGTGGGACTAGTATGATGTCGCCCAGAGCGAGCGTTTGCATTCTATACGGACGAGCTGGGATGAGCAGATCCGGTCCCGGGAGGCGGAGACGACAGGACGTTCGAATTCCTGGAGGGACAGTCACAGGGGCAGGGGCTCGGGCCTGGGCCGAGTGGCGGGCCAGAGCCTGGGAGGTCCGGACTGGCACGTGCCAGGCTCCGGGAGCTAAGCACACCAGCGCGGGTCCTTCTGTGTCGCCTTGAGCATGTCGCTTCGCTCCGGACTCGCGGTCACAGACACGGTGCCCGTGCGAGGGGACCGTGCTTGTGTCGAGTTCAGTTTGCCCTCTCTCATTTTCTGCTTTCCGTTGCCTTTTCCCCCCGTAATAACGTTTTCCTTTTAGGGTAGGTGAACCCCAGAATAAGACACTGCCTGACAACACAGCGCCTGTGCTGCCCGCAGATGTAACTTTTAGGAACACTCGTTGGGGAAATCTCAAAAAATCCCTGTCGCTTAGCGCGCAGACGTCTCGGGAGTGCGTTCCCGTCTGGGTCGCCGTCCCCACCGTGCTGTCTGCCCTTAGCCGCAGCTGCCAGGTGCTGACGTGCAGCAGGTGACTGAGGTTGAGTGTGCGAGATGCTCCCAGAGATTCAGATGGTAATTTCATTAGGGCACTAACAGCCATAAAACCTCAGTGTTATTGATTTGTCCTCCGTGGAGAGAGCTACTTTTCTGCCGGATTTCAGTGATGATGGTTCAAAATACAGAGGTCATTTCAACACTGAGTGAGCGCGTGCCCCTGTAGTAACTCGTTTTAGCTCCATCTTCGTATTGACATCTCACTAGATTCGGTCACTGTCACCACACGGTCATCAAAGGAGAGGTGGGGTGCAGCTGAGAGTTGGCGGGACGCAGCGCTGTCCTCCATGCGTGCACCGTGCCCAGGCCCGCACGCCTCGGGCCCCCCGGACCTGCCTTGCTAGCCCACCCTTTCCTCCATGCCGCCTGGGATCCTCTAAGTCTCCTGTTCTAGGCCTTTCTGAGAAAAACATCCAGACTTCTCTCTGGCCACGCCCTCCCTCCCAGACTCTACTCTCATGTTCCCAAGTGCGTGCTGGATACTTTGACCCTCGAAATCATGCCACTGGAGGCTGGAGGGGAGGCAGCGGGTTCTGGGGTGCAGAACGGGCCGCGGCTGTGGAAAGGGTGCCATGGCCTCCTGCACAGGGAGGGAAGATGGCCCAGCGGGTGCAGCGGGTGGGGAGCCAGCGGGAGGACCCCTCTCCCCCACCCTCCGGCCGCACCCCACTTCCTAAGCGCTCGCCCTGGCTCTCGCGTGCCGTCACATTTTGGAAACGGTGTCGTCGAGGTCAGCCAGCCCCGCCGGCAGCCACAGCGTCTGCCAGATGCCTCCGTCCTCGGGGCCCTCCGGTGTCTCCCGCCGGCCGGCCCTCTCGTCCCTGGCCCCACAGTGCCGTCCCCGCCCCATCACCCTCCCTCAGCTCGCGGTGCGTCTTCGCCGTGCCCCGCTGCACCCCGTCTGCCTCACACACGGCTGGCCGATCGCGCCTCC
>NW_024349803.1:23239557-23300288 GCF_902729225.1 Pteropus medius | reverse complement strand
CCCTCCCTCAGCTCGCGGTGCGTCTTCGCCGTGCCCCGCTGCACCCCGTCTGCCTCACACACGGCTGGCCGATCGCGCCTCCCGGATTCTAGAGCTGATGTCACAGGCCCCTGCGCAAAGCCGTTCCGCGGCCCCACCGGCTGTGGGGTCGGGCTGGGTGGCGTCCACGAGCTGCGGGCCCCCGCCCTCCTCCACTTTGCCGTGTGTTCTGGGCACCAGACGTGTGTGGTCCATATCGGTCGGTCCTTCGCCATCTGGTTTCCTGCAGTAGCCAGCTCAGGGGTGTCTGTCTGTCTGTCCATCCTGCGAGCTTACCTTAAGCTTGCCTTGTAAATGGTCCCTTTTAAAACGTACTTTATTTACTCCCTTTTGAGTCGCCGTCCGTTTCCTGCTAGGTCTCTGACAGGTGTAATAACCGAGGGAAAACCTCTCTGACGCACGGGAGCCTCCGTATCCAGACCCCGCTCCGTCCCTTCTGTCTTGAGTTCCACCCCTATCTTGGTGGACCTTAGAGCTCATCCAGAGTGAGACAGTGCCCGCTCCACGAACCTGGCCCCACCCTGCTGCTCTGCAGCCGTGACACCCGTGGCGGGCTCCCCAAAAAGACAAGCCCTGACGGGTACCACGTGCCAGTTTCTGGGGTGTAAATACGCCCACCGCAACCAGCTGTCAGCTGCTAAAGTCCTGTCTCCGCACCTGGCTTGGCCACGGTTGACTCGGCACTCCTTCACGCACAGCCTGCCCTCCCCTGGGGCGCACCGACTCGCCCCCACCCCGTGCCAGCTCCCCTGCCACCCCCAGAACCGCTGCTCCGCGGACGATCAAAGCCGCCTTGTTACCCCCGTGGGCATTTGGAACGGTCCCGAATTGCCAGCCACATGTTGATGGTGATTCTTCTTAACCCAGAAGTGTCTCTTGAGTATTAACATGGGTGCCAGTTAGATTTTTGACACTTAAAATCCCTGTCCACGTTTTATGCCAAGTTGCCAAAGCTTACTACTTAATGTCGCTTAATTTTTCAAGAAAATAATTTGCTGGTCTGATATTCAAGTTATGTCCTCATTCTCCTCATGTCAATATAACTTGAAGTAATAATAAACCACCATTAAGATCTATTATTACCAAAGGCCTGCTGGGTACTTTCACCCTCTATTATTACCCCTGGAACATTCCAAGTTCCAATTGTGTCCCCTTAAATCTAAAACGCAGCAGACAAGTTTTAAGGCGCTCGTTAGTTCTAGATAAGACCGTACTGCAGTTTACTCTAAAATGTATCGTTTTAAGAAATAACCTTTTTATTTGGCCGGGCTTTCTAGGAGATCACTTTAATTTTGCTTCATTAAAAAAAAAAAAATGGTTCCTATATTTACAGTTCAAAAAGTAACTACGATTTCGAATAGAAAACTAGGAGGTAAAGGAATAAGATGATTTTATGATAGCGTTGGGTTACTTCATATTTTAATGGTTATGCATGGCAGTGTGGAAACTCAAGTGAAGTCACTGTTTTTACGAAGAGACCATAGAAAGCACTGACTTACATCGCGTGCTGGCATTTTAATGTCCTCAGCTGTCCCTTTGCGCCGTTTGCTTACACAAAGCCTCAGCCGTGCGGTTAAGGACCATCCTGCTAATGTCCTCAGGTGGCCTGATGGTTATAGGTCACCCACGGTACTTGGAGTACTGGCCCATTAGCTTCAAATGCATCCTAACATAGGGGAACGCATCGGCACCAAGGAAACGCTATAATAAGGAACTACTTCAAATTCAGGAGCGGCTTTCACCTGATTTTAATTTACCAAAACAATTTAAAAACCCAATTACCAGAAACCTTAATTAACTAGAATTTTTTTCCCCCTCTGGAGTCTACTTTTAGGAAAAAAAGAGAAAATTGGAAGAAAATACGTTAATAACCAAGACTTCAGATTTGGGGGGAAAAAATCCAGTATCAGTTCATTATCAGGGCCTGAAAGAAAAATGTCTTTAAAAAAAAAATAAAGAGATAACCGCCCTTATCAAAGGCAGGAAAGTGGGTATTAAAGATTGAAACTAAAAACATTCTAGGTGACCCTCGGCGACCCAGAGAATTAAATTGGCAGGCGCCCTGAGCCTGGCCTTCTGGTCGACCCGGGTTGTGCTCTGCCTGTCGGTTTTCTCGTGTGCCCTGACAGAGGGCTGCACTGCTCCCGGTCTCTGCTGGAGGCCCAAGGAGGCAGTTAAGGCGGTGGTGTCGCCGAAAGGGCCCTGACTTCAGCAGGCAACGAGCTTGGGTTTCATCTAGGCTCTCCCGCTGGCTGGCTGGGGGAATTCCGACCGGTCATCACTCTCTGAGCGCTGAAGTCACTTCCAAAACGAGAGTGATCACATCGACCTCCGCTGGGAGCTTCGGGAGCACCGCATAGGGGAAGCGCCTTCCGAGGGGCTGTCCCTTCTGCACCCGGCTCCCCAGCCCTGCCTCCGGCCACCGTGACGCTCTCCCTCAGAGAGACGCACGGACCCCACGCCTTCGGAGGGAAGCTTAGAGCAGACAGGCACACTTCTTTCCCAGTGACAAAGAAAATCGAGTTCTTTGAGTCCTCATTAGAACAAACGGTTTTATAAAAATCGTTTAGAAAAACAACTTGAAGCCAAGTTTATGCTAAGAGTTCAGGGGCCGATGGCTTTGTTTTGCTTCTTTAAAAACGATGGCGCTCTGTAGAAATACAGTGTGCCTGAGAACTGGCAAGGCACGGGACAGACGCTGACACTCGCCCGAACACCGCTGTTGACAAGCGGCAGTGCCCTGACTTCTATGCTAAAGATCTATGCATTTCCATATCTCCACCTCCAGATTTTAATGGGACGTTTTCATGTGGAAGGGCTGTGTTCTTGACATTTTCCCAGTCTAAGGGTCAAACAGCACTTAGTCTTCTAATTGGCAAATTCTAAGCAGTCAGGCTCTTCAGAGAAATATCACTAGGTCAGAGCTAGAAGTACAGGCCCCAAGAACATTGGATATCTTTATTTTTTAATAAAAATTTTGTTAAAATTTTGTTAAAATGTCAAGATAGGTAAGAAAGATTGCTACTGGATTGAAAAATATAACAAAAGAACAGTAGAGAACTCTCTTTCAGCAAAGAAAACAATAAATATTCTGAAATGGGTGTTAAAACGTTTGCCATTTTCTTGACGAGAAGTTATTTTCGCCATTATGCTGACTTTCACTCCGTCTCGGAGGAAAAGCTGATCTGACACAGCCTAACGGATTGTTTTGACGCGGTGAGCATCCGAAAATCTGTGGCGTCGGTATCAGCAGCCTACCTACTGGCACTTTCCGTACCAACCGTGATGAGTCGATTTTTCCAGTGGCCTCTCTGCAGCTTGGATGTATAATCAAGAGCCATTCATTGTAGCAACGGGCTCCCGTGCACCATCTATTAGCCTGGCCTGGAGAAATCCACGTCCACAGTGAAGATGCCAAGCCATAGACCGGGAAGTACTTAAGAAGAGGGAATGAGACGGAGACTCGGGCACACTCGGGCCGCCGGACTGAGGAGCTCACATTTATGTAACATTTAATCACGTGGGTTATTACAAAACGATTATTTCGTACAAACATATTATAGGAGAATTAAAATAATTTGTAAAAAGACTCAAATTAATTGATTTCTTGGTCGTTTCTATATCGCCGCACTTGCTGGTACTAAAAAAGCAATAAAACAGCCCAGCGGTTCCTGTTTTCTGTTTGGCCTTCTGTCAGTTTCTCAATTCAATAATGTTAAATTGCTGCTTTATGATTCCAGCTATGCAAATAGCTCCTTTCCTACAAAGAAAGAAAAAACAAAACTTTCTTGACCTTACGAAGTGATTTATAGAAAAAAAACAAATATTTTTTTCCTGGTCCTACGTCCCACACTTGTCCCAGAATCGGGTTTATAAAAGGAGTTGGAAAGACCACAGGCTTACGGATTCTTCAAGCTGTATCTGGTGTGTGACTTTCAGAATATTGGAGGGAAAACGTTGTTGGCGTAGGGCCGAGGTAGCTGATGAATAAGTAAGTACTAGTCTTGCTTGGCGGGTCCTAGAAGAAGAAGCTGCAGAGATCACCAGGTTTACACGTTTCTTTGAAAACTCGGGAGCGGGTCTCTCCCTGTGCATGAGGGGTACAGGCCGCGGCCGCATTATCGGTTCTCCCGTGTCGCCGGCACGGAGCGGGCAGACGGGGGCGGGCAGAGCCGGCACGTCAGCATTTGATGAGATGAATGTTCACAGGACGATCGTCAGAGTAATGGCTTCCTGTGAGGGCCGGACCAAGGTCCCATGGACGTGTGGTGACATGCTAGACGCGAACCAGCTCATGGTCCTGGAGGCGACGAGTCTCGAGCCAGGGCATGAGGGCGCCGGTGGGTCCCAACCCCCTCGGCCACTGCAGGGCCAGCCGTGCTGCCTCTTCCGGCTTTGGGCATTGCTGGCACACGTTGGCAGGCAGCTAAAATGCCTAAAATATAAAACTAGTAGTTACGGTATCATCTCAAAAGGCTCATTCATTCAACAAGCGTTTGTGTGTCCGCTCCGTGCCCAGCTCTCCACTAGGCTCGAGGTAACAAACTTGCTGTCAAACAGTCTTCATTTCTAAAAAGTGTGAGACAATCATCCTCGCCTTTGAGAAAGATGCTAATAGTCCTGGCATCTGGTGTGGCGCTAAACATTTTCCGTTTAGGTTCTTTTCCACGCAAAGTGTCCTTTGCCGACTTCAAGTTGATGGAAGGGACAGCGATGGCCACAGCCATGCCCGGTCTGGACAAGGCTTCGTCCTGCTGCAGACTCATGTGCCTCATCCTGAGACTGGACGAAAGAGTTCGTTCACTAGGAATTTCCTGCTGAGCACAAACTGTGAACACGTGTGAGCGTGTCGCACTCCGATGCCCTCACGCACGGCCTGGGTGGCCTTTGTTCTCGTGGGCGGCAGGCCCCGTAAGCAGACGACTAGAATGAGTGACGCATCTTGGTGGTTTCCGCCAACAACCAGGTGTTCACCGAACTCGCGGGCCGGGCCCTGTGCCGGGCTAAGTGCCTGTGAGGATGGATAAAGGATAACCGTGGACCTCGGCTCCGTATGAGCTGGGAGCTGGGTCACCTCTGAGAACACGGGGGCGCCTGGCTAGAGGAAGGAAACGAGGCGGCTTAGAGCGAGCCACGCGCAGACCCACGTGTCTGCGAGGCCCTCTGGGCCCTCGAGTGGTCACAGCCGAGCCGGGATGACCGAAGGCTGGAACAGCCAGACTTGGTCTGCATTGCGGTCTCTGCAGCTCTTTACATTCAGCCCAGACCTACGTTGTCAGCATCTCCGAAAGGCATTAAAATCTATGTTCTTAGAACCCCCTAGAGTAACGAACAGCTAAGTTTGGGAACATAGGGTGGTGCTGCCCACTAGGGTGGCTCCTGGCCACATGTGGCTATTTAAATGTAATTAAATAAACAAAAATGCTAAACTTCATTTTTCATCCTCAGCAGCTGCGCTAGTGGGCGGTACCCACACAGCATTCCCGGCGTCTCAGACAGGTGTGCGGGGCAGCTGGCCACTGGGACTGCAGCGGGCCGGCCACCCCCCCACCTCCCCATGGACCCCCGTGGCTCCCCGCTCGGCCCTCCCTCTTGCCATAGATCTCCTGGTACAGAGTCACGTGTGTATGTGTCTTACTCTCGCCGCACAGGATTATAAACTCCTTAAGGGCAGGCTTTGGTCTCTCCAGCCCCGTGACACGGCAGACACCAATGAGTATGTGTTTAATTTCATCAAATGGATCTAATTAAATTGGACGTGGTGTCATGGCCGTCTTTTGCATTCAGACTGAATCCTGATTTCATCAAGGTGCAGAGATAAGGTATCAAAGAGCAGGTTTTTCCTAAATGGATGGATTGGGAGCAGGTATGTTCTAAATTATAAGCTTTTTTAAAAAACAAACAAACAAAAAACATAATAATAAGAGTATGGCTCTTTAAAAGCACAGGGTTTGTATCAGCCCAAATGTAGCAGAACTGTGAATATTTGCAAACTTAAAGCTCCTGTCATATTTGGATATCTGGAAAGCATATTTTAATTGGTTCAGACTATGGTTTTATTTCTTTACTGAGTGCCCGCTACGTAGATGCCAGCCCAGTACCCAGCCTTGGATGACCCCTTTATGAGCAAGACAGCAACAGGGTCCCTGCCCCACGAGACTCGCTCTGGTCCCGGCAGATTCAACACTGGCGAGGTCCCCCCTCCCCAGACAGGCTGGAGAGAAAGGCGTCGGGTTCGGGCTGTGGCTCAGAGGCCGGACTCACGCGGACCGCCTCCCGCTCCCCTGGCCGCGAGGGCTCAGCCGGGTCGCTCAATTTCCGAGTCTCCATTCCGTCACCCACCAACACGGACGCGGCGGCTGCCCTCTCCCAGGGCTGTGGGCATCGAACGAAGTGGTCACGTGGAGCGCGTGGTCCGGCGCCCGGGGCACAGTCAGAACCAGCTGCTGTTGTCATTCTCACGACGGCCGCTCAGCCCGACCGGGCCCGCAGCGGACGCAGGGTGCAGCGCGAGCGCGTCTCGGGCGGGAAGGTGCCCGCGATCTGGGCAGGGCGCACCGGCCTTCTCGGGCGACCCGTTCTGCCCCCTTTGCCTGCTGCTTGTGCCCTGGCGCCCAGAGCAAGCGAGATGGACACTGAGTGCTCTGGCGAACGCCCAGCCTGTGTTTTACTTGTTGGTTTCTGTTTGGTGACAGGTTTCACTGGTCTGTGACGCTTCTCCCCAGGGTGACTGGGCGGGCACGGAAGGGCTGCACGTGCCCTTCGGCCTCTCAGCCTGGGGAGGCGCGAGCTTTGTGCCACGGTGCCCGCAGGGGGCCCTTCAGAGCTTAACCAGCAGCCTGGAAACGAAAGCCTAAGTCACTAGCATGCGAAGACTTAATTAGTGCTGTCTCATTAAAATAAACGTGTGACTTTTTCTAAAAATGATGTTGCCTTTGAAAATATGCTCTGGAAACGAGCTGAGAAAATGGGGCGGGGGGGTGGACCTTGTAGGCAGTCATGGGGGAGTCTGCGGGCCGAGTCTTGCTCGCCGTTTGGTCTGAAGGAGAAAGACCCCTGCTTATATACCTGGACGTCGTATTAAAAATAAAATTAAAATATCGGGACCTACCGAACTCTCCCGTAAGATTCGGTGCAAAGCAAACTGCAGAAATATTCGTGTGCCTTTCTAGCTCTCTCTCTCTCCTATCTTTACCCAAGGGAAAGACGGTACCTCAGTGGTGCCCGAGCTCCTTGGCGAAGAGAGGAACCATCGCTAAGTCTGTGCTCCGTGTGACTTGTTGAGCCCCGGTCACCGGGCAGAATCGGTATTGCCCCCAGGACCTGCAAAGCCTCCCCGCCAGCCACTCTGTGTGTCCGATAGGTCACCGAAGGCCCTGTTCATCGGGTCCCAAATCGGGGTTCCTTTGGGATGAGGCCGTGCCGTGGGGGAGGAGGTGCTGCGGGCTGGGGCTCTGGGGCCAGCCCGTCTCAGCTTGAACCCTCCTCCCCAGGACTTCTCGGGCACGTGATCTCCTATGTCTGTGTGTCGTGTGCCTCAGTGTGAAAAGGGCAGCCATCCTGCCTTCCCCACGGGGGAGCTGTGAGGAGGAAAAAATAAAGCCCCGGAAAAGGGTTGGAGTTCGTAAAGATGAAAGAGAAAAGAAACACGTGAATTTCCTTGTCGGAAGAGTAAATATCGAGTTAGGTCTTCAGCACCTGACTCTCATTTTTCGCGTGGAGAACTTCACAGGAAACGGGATGCTCGAGGTTCTGCTACGTGCTACGTGGGCTCAAGACGTGTTCTCCCCTCTGCTCTGCACCCCACCAACGTGAGGCAGACACGTAACTACCCGCTTCCAGCGGACGGGAAACCCGAGGCCCGGAGAGGCGGACCAACCTGCCCGAGGCGCCACGGGCAGTGCCGGGACGCGGGCTTAGCTCTGTCCGGCCCTCGAGACCGGGATCCAGCCCTGCGCCCCCAGCCGTGGCAGTGCTGCTTCCACGGGGGCCGTTAAGCGTAGAGCCCCAGGGAAGAAGCATCAGATGCCGACAGCAGCGCAGCCCCGTCTGCCGCCGCCGGGGAGACGGTCCGCACGGGCTGAGGTGGGGGCGAAACCGGGGTCAGGGCTGGGGTTCCCTGCGTCTCCGTCCGGGGCTTCAGTCTCTGTACCAGCCGCCTCTCACCGCTGCCGGCAAACCAGAGAGGATGCCGAGCTGCTCAGCGTGGGCCTCTGTCCGAGACCCGCTTGCTGTCTCGTGGGACACTGGACAAGGGATGGCTTCTCCGTGAGAAACGGACGATCGGACTGTGTGCCCCACACACGTAAGTCATCACCACAGTGGCTAATGCCTAGCGAGTCCTTTACTCGGGTAAGGCTGGTCATAAAGTTAGCCATGTTCATACTGTCATCAGCCCCGAGGCCTCTGTCTCGAACGTCTGCTTCCAACTCCGATTCGCTTTGCAAGTCCGCTTTCTTCTTCTTACATTTACATTTCTATGCCCTTAGAGAGTTTGCAACGCACTCTCGTCAGATTACGAGAACTCTCATTTATACATTTTGCAAAGTAAACATATTTGGCCGTGCTTGTTTAGAGTAGGTCAGCCGTTACGATCAATTCACTGCCATGTTAAGAAAAAAAAATCAGCGAACACTGTTTAGCTGACCTGACTTAACTTTTGGGAGTAAGTCAGCCATTGGTGTGACTGAGCTGTCTGCCTAAGCGAAGGTCAGGGTGGTGGTCACTGAACAGGCCACTGCACGCCCCCTGAACTGAAGGCTGTCCTGTGCCTCTGATGAATGGGTAACTGGATGCCAGGCTCTAGAGGACAGCGTCCTTCAGCGTTAGAGACCTTGCCCAGGTGATCAAGAGTACAAATGTCCGCTGTCCCCAGGTGAAGCGGGGCAGGGTCCTGTGCTTGGAGAGAGGGGCTGGACTCAGGCTTGGCCTCCAAAAGTGACTTTGTCTGAGGTGTCCTCCTCTGTGAAATGAGGTGGTTTTCGATGTGCCAGGTGAGGCAGCCCTAAGGCCTCACCCGGCCCGCACAGTTTGGGTGTCCCCTGCTTCCCAGGGAGGCCAGCCTGTGTGGCCCTGGTCAGGCGTGAGTCCCCACACACCCCCGAGTGCCTCTCGCCATCACACCACCCAGCCGGACGCACATGCACGCCCGCTGCTCTGTCTGGGCTTTTGGCTTTCTACTTGTCTTCCCATTTTCTTCTTTGAATTTTCCTTTATAATTCTTCGGTCCATCCAGTCTAGCCCTGCCCTGTCCCCAGTGCCTGGCCGATGCTCCTGCAAGGACTAACGTGCTGCCCAGGCCCAGTTCCTCAGCAGCTTCGTGAGCCGTGACCCCGGCCTTTATGCTCAGCTCGGAGACCGGCTGTGCCTTTGGGCTTCGCCCAGAGATGTCTGAAGCCGGACCTGCGGTGTGATGGATTTGCCTCGGCCCAGAGCGGGGAGGAGAGTGGGGGGGCTCGAAACAGCAGGGGGCCCAGCCCCCCCTTTGTACACCAGTTCAATCGTCCCATCCAGGCACACCAGACGGTCCCTGAGGCTTTGTCAATTAACGACAGTAAGAACAACTACAGGAAGAAAACGGAGAAGAAGAAAATAAATTAGGGAAAGGACGATCAAATTTTTCTCTAGGAACCAGAAAAACCAACACGGATTTAAAGTGGTCGGCTTCGGAAATGTTGAACTGGGGGACTGAGGCCTTTGGGTTTTATTTTGTTCCTCTGCCAACTGACGGGGTCATCTCAGGTCACCTAAGGGGCCTCCAAGGTTCTGCCTGCCTTTCACAGCAGGCCCCCCAAAAGACAGGAGGATAAAATGAATGTCTGAAAACGCGACGCTCTTTTAAAAAGCACTACAGCAGCTTTCTTCAGAGCAAAGATTCGTACCATAATACGCTGAGTTTCTAATGATACGTGTTCGCGTATGGACTATTTGCCAATAGTATTTTAAAATTTCTATCTAGTTATCAGATACTCTCGTGAGCTAAGCCTTATGGGTGATATTACTATTACTACACTTCTGTCATTCGGTCATTGCAAACTGGCCCCAAGCTGTAGAAGGCCTTAGGAAGCAGATGGGTTTCGTTGGTCCCGCGCGGGCAGAGCGTTTTCGGGTGGCTTCTGGAGTGGAGCACGTGGGCACTCCACTCTTTGCGTGACGGTGTCAGACCCAGCTGACTTCCCCTGCCTAGCCCCTGAAGGCTTTGGCGTTTGAGATCTGGGGCTTAATCAAACTCCATGCCTCCATAATAACGTTTTAATAACGAAAACGGAGGGTGGGGGGGAAGGGTAGGGTTGCCTCTCTGGAAGTGGCTAGAAGTACAGTTTTTCGCGACACCAGGAGAGAGGGTCAATACGGTGACTTTCCGAGGTTCCTCTTGGCCTGGGCAGCCGTGCCCACGTTTCCTCTCGACCTCTGTAGGAGAACCAGACGGGACGCGAAGCTACTGGACTTGCTCAAGGTCAAGTAGGAAGTGTGTGCTGAAGCCAGAAAGAAGAACCCCTGCCCTGGCTCCCACGGGCCACGTGCTGCCTGTGACGAATGACAAGGGTTCCCGGGAATGGCCGCACGCGCAAGAGCCTCAGCGAGCGCCGTCGTGTGCCTGCGAGAGGGTGCGCGTTACTGTCCCCCAGCGCCTCGTGGAGACGGTCCCAGCCCCCACCCCACCCCCCCGCTGCACCCCCAGCTGCAGTCCGGCACGCACGCTGCAGGGTGTTCGCTCCGGATAACGTGTGACAAGGACCAGTGTTTCGGAAGACGGCTGGAGAAAGACATCTGAGTCAGCAAGGGTCAGAGCGGGAGAAAAGTCCGAGAAACTAACGTCTTTAAAAGCAGTCCGTGCCGACTCGGCGTGCAGAATGCATTTGCAAGACCTTTCCTTCCCTCCTCAAAGAACCTGCTGTGACCTCTCCCTGGCTCTACCTGCACCGGCCACCGTCGCCGCTGGAAGGCCTCCAGCCAGGCCTCGCAGCTGCGGATACCACGAAGGACACCCTCTGCTGGTGTCACCTGCCCACTCCTGCCTGTCACAGCGTCTGTGAAAAGACTCAGATCCCATATGAGACATCGAAGCTGTAAATAATAGCAGTGAACATCCATTGGGCCCTTGCTATGGGACGGGCCATCTGCCAAAACTGTGCATTTAACATCTCATTCTAATTCTCACCACCCTGGTTTTAGCATTCCCATTTTTTGAAAAAAAATAAATAAATAAAGGAAACTGAGCCTCAGAAAGAAAGGTTAGCTCAAGGTCACAGAACTGAATTTGAAACCACGTCTCTCTCCAGCATCCACGCTCAACGCCATGCTACACTCATTTCGGAAAGCCTACAGACCTTACGAATGTCACCATCGGCCACGGTCCCGCAGCAGAGGTCAGCTCGGCCTTCGGGCACAGGGAGAGATCGATCCTCAGAGCGGGGTCCGGCCCCCCGCCTTGCTGCCTCACCCCCACCCATGAGAGCGTCTGGGGAGAGAGCCGTATGGAAGCGGCGCGCTTTTTAACAGAAGGAAATCTTACGCAAACAAAAACCCGTGTCCCCGTCATTGGAGCCGTTCCCAAGAGAAAGGACCAAATCTGAATGCTGCATTTTCCCTGGATCTATCTGGAGGCCGAGAGAGCTGAAAGGATGATTTTTCTGAACATTATGCCCATGGCGTGAATTGACCACCGGAGGAAGTACATAAACGCGCATCCCTGACGATGTATTTCTCTTCGTATCTGGGGGATCCACATTTTAGCTCTTCACGGGCACAACAATCGCATCCACGAGATACTAGTTCCCGGGCTGGCCGTTTGTGTTCCACGGTTTGCTTGCCTGCACGGGGTGTCACCTCAACCACAGTGTGCTATTTGGCCTCCGAATCTCCAATGCTATTAATTTAAATCGCGCCGGTTGAAAATGTCACGGGAACGGTAAGCAGTAAAAAAGATGACTTTCTGCAAACGCTTGTCATGCCCGAGGGGGTTAAAGTGCTTATTCACCACTTCCCAGTCACCCCTGCAGGGCGAGAATGAAACTTAATGGCCAACTTGATGAGGTTCCAGAGATTTCTGTAAGCATCCGAGTGCTCGCTCTGCCCTGGCCTCTTTCCCAGGTTCTGGGCTGAATCCTCTCGCGTAGATTATTTTATTAGGTTACCATAATTTTCATATATGAAGGATGTATAATTAGCCTTCATTTTAGCTGTGGAAACTGGGACGCAAGGAATTTACATAGTGTGCACAAGGTAACGCCTCTAATCAGTGAAGTCGGAATCCGAAATCGGATCACCTGATCCCACAGACAGAATCCTTTCTGCAAGCTGACAGCTAGCTGCTTTTCAGCATAACTAGAATTTATGTAACCGTCACGTCAAAACTGTGATTGCTCGTTTTTCCTCTCAACTCCATAAGAACTTAATACGTAAGGCTTCCAGCCCCAAGTCCTATTAAATATCGTGGTTTTGTTAAACTAGCATCTGACCTGATTACATAGGGTTCACTGATGGTGACGACCCACCATAAAGTCTGTTTCCTTTGGAACTTTATATTCAGAGCACAGTGTCCCAGACACATCTTGTAGGAAAAGGAAGCCTCGAATTAACTATACAAGGGTTAGCTGGGCTCTTTGAGACGTGTCCCCTGCCAGTCCCGGGCCTGTGGAGTCACGGCTCGCTGTTGAAGGGGGGGCTTCTTGACACTGCCACACACGCTTGTGGGGCGTCGTCTGGTCACCAGCCAGGCATCTTCTCGCCTTCGACTGGCTTAGTCCAGTCAGCTCGAGAACAAAGCAATTTCACTGTTTTTTAAGCTGGTGCCAGCCATTTTTTATTCGTTGCAGAATTTAAGATAATTAATGGGTATGTCTGTGATAGAAGTTGGCCTGAATTATGATTTACTTTTGTTTCTTATGATTTTAAAAAAAAAAAACAACACTCGGTTTACCACCTTCCGTCTTTAAGTACACACTTCAGTAGTGGTCAGCCTGTCACATCTTGTGCAACATCTTGCGAAACTGACACCATACCCCGCAAACACGAGCACCCCTCCTCCTCCACGCAGCCCTTGGCGACCACCACTCTCCTCTGCCTCTAGGGCACTGACTGCTTTGGATACTTCCTGGGAGTCGAGTCATACAGGTTTGTCCTCTCGACTCAGCCCTGGGCTGCTCATTTCATTTGTATAACGTCCTTGAGGTTCATCCATATCAGAGATGCGACGGGATCTCCTTTTTCAAGGCTGCGTAATGTTCCGTTTTGTGTATGTGCCACGTTTTCTCTTTCCGTTTATCCACGAATGGACATACAGGATGCTTCCGCGTCCCGGTTACTGTGAACAATGCAGCAGTGAGCACTGCTGTGCAAAGCTCTCTTTGAGATCCGCTTTGAATTCTTTTGGCTAGGAACCCAGAAGTGGGATTGCTGTATGGCAGAGTAATTCTGGTTCTGATGTTTTGGGGAACCTCCATTCTGCTTTCCATAGTGGAGGCACCATCTGCAGTGCACGAGGGTTTCTCCACATCCTCACCAGCTCTTGTTATTTCCTGTTCTTTTGATGGTGGCCATTCCCGTGGGCGTGAGGTGACGTCTCATTGTGGTTTTGATGTGTATTTCTCTTATGATTAGTGATACTAAGCATCCTTTCATATGCTTCTTAGCCATTCGTATGTCTTCTTTAGAGAACTGTCTATTCCGATCCCTTGCCTGTTTTTTAATCAAATATTTGAGGGATTTTTTGAGTGGTAGTTGGTGTTTCAGAGCTGCAGGAGTCCTTATGTATCCTGGACATTAACCCCTTATCGGATTTATGATTTGCGAATATTTTCTCCCATTCCGTAGACTGTCTTTTCGTTCATTATTGTTTCTTTTGAGATGCGGAAGCTTTTAAGTTTGATCTGGTCCCCGTTGTCTATATTTGCTCCTGTCGCCTGTGCTTTTGGTGTCACGGTCAAGAGATCATTAGCAAATCCAATGTTCTGAAGCATTTCTCCTGTTTCCTTCTAAGAGTCTTCTAGATTTAGGTCTTACACGTAGGTCTTTAAGCCATTTGAGTTAATTTTTATATGTGATGTGGGGTACGGGTCTAACTTCATTCTTTTGCATGTGGACGTCCTATGCTCTTTGTTGAAGAGACTGTCCTTTCCTCATTGTGTAGACTTGGCACTTTTGTCAAAGATCATTTGATCACATCCAGAAGAGTTTATTTCCGGGCTTGCTCTCCCATTGGCCTGTATGTCTGTCTTTATGTAAGTACCACACCATCTTGGTTACTGTTGCTTTGTTGTATGTTTAGAAGTGTGAGGCCTTGAACTTTGTTCTTATTCAAGATTGTTTTGGCTATTTGGGGTTCCTTAAGAGTCCATATAAATTTTAGGATTTTTTTCTCTTTCTGCAAAAATTGGCATTGGGATTTTGATAGGGATTGCCTTGAAGCTGTAGCTCACTTTGGGTAGTATGGACATTTTAACAATATTAAATCTTCTAATCGATGAATGTGGGATATCCTTCCGTTTATTTGTATATATTGTTTCTTCCGGCAATGTTTTGTAGTTTCGAGTGTAAAAGTCTCTTGCCTCTTTGGTTAAGCTTATTCCTAAGTATTTTATTTTTTTTTTGAGGCTATTGTAACTTGGATTATTTTCTTAATTTCCTTTTGGGATTCGTCATTGTCGGGGTCTAGAAACCGATTTTTAGAAGTTTATTTTTTGCATCCTGCAAATTCGCCGAAATCATTTATTTAACAGTTTGAGGGGGTTTTTTGTGACATCTTTCGGGTTTTCTATGAGAGAGAGCATATCATATGCAAATGGACAATTTAACTAGTTCCTTTCCAATTGGATGTCATTTCTTTCTTTTTCCTACTTCCGGCTGGGACCTCCAGCACTAAGTCGACTAGAAGTGGCTAGAATGAGCATCCTTCCATTGATTCTGATCTGACAGGAAATGCTTCCACTCTCACGAATGAATGCAGTGTCAGCTGTGGGCCCTTCGTATACGGCTTTTACTATGTTGAGGCCGTTTCCTTTTATTCCTAGTCGGTTGTGTGTTTTTATCATGAAAGGGTGTTTCATTTCGTTGAACGCGTTTTCTGCATCATGGATACCGGTCCGTTTTTTTCTTCTCTTGTTGTGATCATGGATTTACTTTTAAACGCTGTTAGTGCCTGGCTCCCGAGACATGCCTTATGTTTTAAATGTAGAAAATGGTTGAAGAACTCCATGTAGCTTTGTTCTGTGGACAGTGTCATGCTCAAAAATTAGGCTGGGGAAATAGGCTGAAGAGAAATCAGAATGGTATACAAATAGAAACGTCTTGAACACCTCCTTTCATGGTAAGGAACTTTCATTCTCTGCTCCCAAAGGAGCCGGATGCATGTTTGGGAGAAGAAGATGTCTTCCCTCTGTGTTGGATCCGCTATCTGACATTCTGAGCTCGCGGGGCTCCCTTGCTTTCTTGTTTAAAAAAGTGTGTGTGTGTGTCGAGGAGAAATTCGAGTATCGCAATACAATTACCTCAGATCACATAAATTAAACTACAGTGGAGGCGTTCCTCACGAAAATATTCCAAGTGTTGCCCCACAAAAGATACTTTTCAGCGGCAGCAGGTCGATTCGGGGCTCCCACCCAGCGTTAACACATATTTTATACTTACTGCTAAGCTTCCTTAAATTCGGTCCAAACATAACAACTGGTTGACATTCCATCTGGGAGTAATGAAAAGTTGACTTATTCTTTTGGTTTTTCTACATTGAATTCAGACTCAGGAATAACGTGAGGCAGAAATTTTCTTCACTGAACATTGATTGTGGTCTTCGTACCTGTCTTAAGATTACTGTAACTGGAAACAGTTAAATGAACACATACTCAGAGAATAACATAGTCTGAGTATTATTACCTGAGTAACATAATACCTGAGTATTATGTTATTCTCTGAATATGTGCTCATCTTATAGAATTTCGTGATAAGCGTCGGAATCGGGTAGTTTATAACACTGACGAGTTTCGCGCATGCGTAACACGTGGTGAAGGACCCGGCCTGGGGGAGGGGAACGCCGTTGAGTTTCCTGCGCACAGAGGTGGGCAGGTGCCCGGCGGCAGCCAGACACCCACTTCCTTCTCCTCCGTCCACACTGCCAGGCCTGGACCGCGTGGTTTTTTTAAAACCGTGTCTTGTTAGACCCGTAACTTGGTTTGCTTGCGGCACAGAATAACCACGACGACGAAATTGAGGACTTTTCCTTCTTTCTACTGGCGTAGGACGAATCCAGAACTTCCCGGACTGGCCCCCTGTATTTGCATATTTCCCGGTCAATCACAAGGATAACTGCGTTTTGCCACGTAAAAAGGTAAGGGCAGCTACCACGACCCGAAAGCTCGCGTGGTGAACGCTGGGCTCGAAGCACACACGGGCTCTGTTTCGCTGAAGCCTCACAGTGACCTTATGAGGGGACAGAAGAAGTGAGTCACAGGAGTCCTCAAAGCCGAAGTTCATGACAGAAAGAGAAATGTCAGAAAACGTGCAGCTGCTTTTAACACCTCAGCAGGCGACTAGCCTGGTCTTGAGGAAGCAAGACAGACGCTGGGTCCACACCGCCTTTTACAGGCACCTAGAACCCAGAGCGCGAGAACCACGGACCGCTGTTATCCTTACCCGCAGGCGGGCGATACGCGTCTGTCCTCGGAAGACCTCACGGGAACCCGCGGGTGACGGCTACATGAAATCCTTGTTGTGCCTGTCCTCCCAAAATCACTATCGAGCCAGAAGGACACGAAGGTCATGACTTTTACGAGCGTTTACTATCCATCGGGCACCACGCCAGGAACTCTACCTGGATGCTTTTCCTTCTCTCAAGGATCCTCCGAAGAGGGGGACCTTCATGGCCAACCCTGTTTTATGGTGGAGGAAGCCAAGGTTAAAGGACGTAGCCAGTGTATCCAATGTATCCGTGATCTATAGCTACTGAGTAGCCAGTGACGTCCCCATGAGATTGATGCATTTAGACATGCGATATGTATAAATACGCTTGTGTTTTTTATGAAGACCAGCGGTATAGTGGAATAGAGTCTTTTTACTCTTTCATTCAGTCAAAATCAGATGTGGCTATTAGAATATAAGAAAAACTGATATTGTCCTTTCGTAGTTGTGTTGAATTAATTTGTCTGCATAAGAATAATTGAGCTAGAAGGGCATTGGCTGAACGTCTACAGAATGTACTATCGGGAAGAGAATTTCCGAAAACAAATTATAATGTAAATAAATAAAAATGAACTTTGAATCTTTAGTACAATGCCTTTCGTGTTTTGCTTTTGACTTTTTTTGGGGGGGGCGGGGGGAGCCATGAATATATGTTGTTTCTAAAGTCATCTTGGTTTTTAAAGAAATGACATGTGTGGGTTTTTCGGAGCCTTCTGATTAAGTGCGTGTGTATGCGTGTGTGTGCGCGCGCACGTGTGTCCGTGTGATGATTTTACCCGATGTTATAAGCGCTCCCGACTTAATTGTAAGGTGGCAACTAGTTTAGTGTACTGAGTGGACTATAGTAAAAGTGTCCTGCAGTTTCAAAGCCCGTTTAGTTATTTCGAACATCCGGCTGTTAGATTAGCAAGTGACTGTGCCTTTTGAACAGACCGAAGAAAGCCTATGATATAGGACGTACGAGGAGTGACCATAACGTCTGTCCCCTGTCATTTCCAGGCACATCTCCAGACTCTGATCCGGCCCAGGTGACTTGCCTGCAACTGGGAGACGGGCTGCCCGACTGCCCGTGCTCTCTGCCTTTTGCAAACTCCAGAAGACAGTCCCTTCGGGCTCTGAAACTCTCCGCAGCTCAACCGTGACTTCGCTCAGACGTTCATATGTTCGGCTCGCCGTCCCGCGTATAGCTGTACAGGGCTCGCCTTGCGTTAAAACTCGGGGGTGCCAGGGGCTGAGCTTGCCCGGGAGGCAGCATGGCCAGGATGAGCTTGGCCTTGGCAGCCGGTCGACTGGTGCTGGGCGTGCTGGCGACGTCGCTGCCCGGGGCCGCCCTGCACAGCGGTGAGTGCCCGCAGCTGTGCGTGTGCGAAATCCGGCCCTGGTTCACGCCGCAGTCCACGTACAGAGAGGCCGCCACCGTGGACTGCAACGACCTCCGCCTGACCGGGATCCCCGGCAACCTCTCCAGCGACACGCAGGTCCTTCTCCTGCAGAGCAACAGCATCGCCAAGACCGTGGGCGGGCTGCAGCAGCTCTTCAACCTGACCGAGCTGGACTTCTCCCAGAACAACTTCACGGACATGAAGGAGGTGGGGCTGGCCAACCTGAGCCAGCTCACCACGCTGCACCTGGAGGAGAACCAGATCACCGAGATGCCCGACCACTGCCTGCAGGGCCTCAGCAGCCTGCAAGAGCTCTACATCAACCACAACCAGATCAGCACGATCTCCGCCAATGCCTTCGCGGGCTTAAGAAACCTCCTGAGGCTGCACCTGAACTCTAACAGGCTGAGGGTCATCGACAGCCGCTGGTTCGACGCGACGCCCAACCTGGAAATCCTCATGATCGGGGAGAACCCCGTGGTCGGGATCCTGGACATGAACTTCAGGCCCCTCTCCAATCTGAGAAGCTTGGTTCTGGCAGGGATGTATCTCACGGACATCCCCGGGAACGCGCTGGTGGGCCTGGACAGCCTCGAGAGCCTGTCTTTTTACGATAACAAACTGGTCAGGGTCCCGCAACTCGCCCTGCAGAAAGTCCCAAACCTGAAATTCTTAGACCTCAACAAAAACCCCATCCACAGAATCCAGGAGGGAGACTTCAGGAACATGCTTCGGCTGAAGGAACTGGGGATCAACAACATGGGGGAGCTCGTGTCCGTGGACCGCTACGCCCTCGATAACCTGCCGGAACTCACCAAGCTGGAAGCCACCAACAACCCCAAGTTATCTTACATCCACCGCTCGGCTTTTCGGGGTGTCCCTGCGCTGGAGAGCTTGATGCTCAACAACAACGCCCTGAACGCCGTCTACCGGAAGACGGTGGAGTCCCTGCCCAACCTGCGTGAGATCAGCCTGCACAGCAACCCCCTGCGCTGTGACTGCGTCATCCACTGGGTCAGCTCCAACCAGACCAGCATCCGCTTCATGGAGCCCCTGTCCATGTTCTGCGCCATGCCGCCCGAGTACCGGGGGCAGCAGGTGAAGGAGGTTCTGATCCAGGACTCGAGCGAGCGCTGCCTCCCCATGATCGCCCACGACACGCCCCCAGCCCACCTGGACGTGGACGTGGGCGCGACGGCGCTCCTGGACTGCCGGGCCATGGCCGAGCCCGAGCCCGAGATTTACTGGGTCACGCCCCTCGGGAATAAGATAAGTGTGGAAACCCCGTCGGATAAATACGCGCTCAGCAGCGAGGGCACCTTGGCCATATCTAGCGTGCAAACTGAAGACTCGGGAAGGTACACCTGTGTCGCCCAGAACGTCGAAGGGGCAGACACTCGCGTGGTGACGGTTAAAGTCAACGGAACCCTTCTGGATGGCGCCCAGGTGCTGAAAATCTACGTCAAGCAGACGGAATCTCATTCCATTCTGGTGTCCTGGAAGGTGAATTCCAACGTGATGACGTCGAACTTGAAGTGGTCGTCTGCCACCATGAAGATCGACAATCCCCACATCACGTACACCGCCAGGGTGCCGGTAGACGTCCACGAGTACAACCTCACTCACCTGCAGCCCTCCACCGACTACGAAGTGTGCCTCACCGTGGCCAGCCTCCACCAGCAGACCCAGAAGTCGTGCGTGAACGTCACGACCAAAACGGCCGCCTTCGCGCTGGACGTCTCCGACCAGGAGACCAGCACCGCCCTCGCCGCCGTGATGGGGTCCATGTTCGCCGTCATTAGCCTTGCGTCCGTGGCCGTGTACGTTGCCAAACGGTTCAAGAGGAAAAACTACCACCACTCGTTAAAAAAGTACATGCAAAAGACCTCTTCCATCCCGCTGAACGAGCTGTACCCCCCGCTCATTAACCTCTGGGAGGGCGACCCCGAGAAGGACAAAGACGGCCCCGCCGACACCAAGCCCCCCCAGGTCGACACGTCCAGAAGCTACTACATGTGGTGACTCAGTGGGTATTCTGCTTCTGGTAGTAAGGAGCACAAAGACGTTTTTGCTTTATTCTGCAAAAGTAACACGTTGAAGACTTTTGTATTTTTGACTCGGCTGGTGTGCGGCAGGGTGGAGAGGACGGGGTGGACACGTCCAGTTTTTTTAGTATAGCGTATCGCAGAGGGCGACGCGGCTGGCAGCGTCTCTGGGCTTCCAGTCTGTGTTTGGTTTTGATTCTTATCGTTATTATAATTATTATTATATTATTATTATTATTTTGTTTTAGTTGTTGTGCTAAACTCAGTAATGCTATTCTAACGACACCGCTCAATAAAATGTTTGACAGGTTGGGGTTCCCTGTGCTTTTACCGGCAGCAGCACCCCGTCTTCTGAAGCCATCGGTAGAAAGTACCACGTCCTCTGAAAAGCTAACGTACAGTCGTGAAGCGGCACTGAACCTTCTGTAGCAATCTGGTCCGCGGACTTTTCGCTCCAGAAGCTAAGGCTAGACCTGTTTGCTACCCCGAATGATGTTAGTTGACCGTACTGTAATGTTGTATCAACTGAATTGAATGTTTGCCTTTGAACATTTACGTTTCTTTTTTCTTTTTTCTTTTTTTTTTTTTGTAATAGCTAAAGGGGCTTAGGACAAGCTAACAGGCAATAGAAATATGAATATCAGATTTTTTAATGTAACAGACTACATGTTAATTGTTACCTTATTCTTTTTATCTTTAGTAGACACTTAAAAGAAAAGACAATACTTTTGTTGTGTTTAACTCACCAACACGTGGTGTATAATGAAGACGGAACTATAATAAATTAGTTTTGTTCTGATTTTCTAGAACATGTGCAATAATATATCATTTATGGTTCTTGCTGGTGGCAGTGGCGATATTTTTCACACCCCCTCAAAATAACTACCAAAATAAATCAACTACAGCACGATGCTTTTAAAAACCAGGCCCTAAAAAATTTTGAATTCTTTTTCTAAGGGAAGAAATGTCTATTTTAATGAAGATATTTTAATGAACGTGATTTCTATATTTTAAATATAACTGACCAGACCTAATGGAGGAAAAAGGTCATATGAAGATAAAAGGTGTATTACTGTACCCCGTGCATAACTAAACAGTGGGGAGGGAGGGAGGGTGAGGGAGGGGAGAGAGAGAGGGAGAGAGACAAAGAGAGAGAGAGAGAGAGACTGATTATATATGTCACATTCGTTCTCTGTAAGGGTTTTGTTAAAACTGATCTTTTTTAGTAGTATCCACACTCTCCATCGAAGTCTAAAACAGTTGTTTTCCAGCATAGATCACCCGTGATTCCTGTTTTAACAGCCGTCTGTGCTCAGACCATGTCAGTCCATATGCGAAGTCCATGTGTGAAGATTTCTGCAGGGATAAGTAAATGGTTCACGGAAAACAGAACAACTCTGTACAGCTGGAATTTTTTGTCCAAATAATTTCGAGACACTTGCAGAATTAAATGTTTCCCAGGAAATGTGTTTGCAAAATTTAGAACAGAAGGAGGTGTGTTTAGTTAGGAGGCCGGTCCCCAGCGGGGTGCGGGGGGTGTGCGGGGTGTAGTCAGAAGAGAAAGAACCCTTTGGGAAATGCAGACTGATAAAGCAGAGAAATAAAGTACGGTGGTTCCAGATGGCGCCTGGAACGAGGCGGGCGACGGCAAGCAGGTGCCAGCCGAGCAGAAGCGGGGGAAGCGGCAGAGAGGGCACGTGAGACCGGCCGAAGGTCTCTCTCTTTGTAAAATTCCTTGTGTCATGAATCACTTAGAAAGACAAACAGATCGTCACTTCCCTTCCCATGTCAAAGAGGGAAAAAAGGATTTCAAACGCCAAAGCAGCAGCAGCATAAAAACCACCGTATCTGAGCTAGAAGCATCTCCGCCTGCAGCGTTTCCGCCTTGTTGGGGAGGGGACCCCAGGCCAGGGCAGAACCAGCTGTCCCCAGGCCGCCTCGCTGCTGGCCGAGGACCGTCCGCCCGGTCCAGATCCCCACGCCCGGCTGTCGGGAAGGTGCCCACAGCTTCGCCGCCCCGCCTCGGAGGCACCGGATCCTCCAGCGCCCGCCCCCCACACGGGTCAGACTCTGGACGGGAGGTGAGGACACTCGACCCGCTGCCGTCGCCGAGGGAGCCAGGCCTGGGGTATCGCTGCGGGGTTTGCTGCGGCGGTTCTGGTCTTGGGGGGCCTGCAGAGGGCCCTGGACCACCTAACGGACGCCTGCTGGTGTCCCGAAGGGAGGAGACGGTGACCCTGAAGCGCTGGGCCCACGGCAGGGAGGAGGCGACCTTTACATCCGAAGTCGCTGGCGTGACCTGGCACGTGATTGTTGACAAACATCAGGGGAGACGCGAGTGACCACGTCTCCATCCCAGACGCACAGCGAGCACCCGGAATCCGCGCGCTTCTGTCGGCCACCCGTCGCCAGCCCAGTTTCTCGGGGGAAAACCTCGTAACGCTTCCTCCTCCACTGAGTGTGCAAATGGGTTTGGTTTTCGGTTGACGAACGCACAACGGGACGGGACTTTCTTCCCTAAGCAAGTACGTCCCCATCTGTACTTAGTTTAACCTGACAAGTTCCACAGCCAGTGAAATTACACACCGAAGTCCTGCCTGATAGAGAAGGTTCCAGCACCCTTCACCGTCATCGCTGGCACTTATCGGTCGCTTTCCAATGTCCTCACTTCCCTTTGGCTTCCCGCTGCCTTCAGGGCATATGCGGTACCTCTAGCCTCATGTTACACGGTTATTTTTTGGAGCCTTTTCTTAAAACAGGCATTCCCCCAACTCTGCCCATTTAATGACATTAAACTGATGCCATGAATATAAAAACAAACGCCACGTTTGATTAGTATTTTTTTCTAATTCGTGACTCATCTCCATTCTTTCACAGACAGACGATGTCCAAGTCCATTTTTCTCTCTCGTGAGGTCCGATGCGTGCCAGCCTCTCGTTTCTTTGCTGAGACCCTGCGATCAGGCCTCCGCTTGGTGTTTGCTTTCTATCTCTGCTCGTCTTCCGTGGCCTTTTCTTCTCTTCGTTGCTGGTTTTACCGGTGAGAAGAGACTGCTTCGTATCTCTAACACTCTGCTAGGGAAACCAAACTTTCCGCCTTTTTCTATTCACCGAAAAGGGGAGATCTAACTGATTCTGTTGCATTCTAACTACAACTGAAAATGTTCGCTTCACCTCAGTGCTTTCACGCTCATTCTGCTTGCAAATAGAGATTTTTTTATTATTACTCATCAGGGGTTAGCTGGAGAAAAAAAATGTTTCTTTAAAGATCAGTTTTAGAATCACCACCCGGAGCTCTAGAATGAGTGTCTGCAGGACTCAAACGAATCTGGCGTGGACGTGACCTCCCTTCCCCACCCCCGCCTCATATACCCCTTACCGGCTCCCTCGGAAATGGCCAGAAACTCATTATTGTGTGCCTGCTGCGTGCGTCAGCCAGCATGCCTTAACAGTGCCGAACGGGGTTCTCGTCCTGTTGACTTACAGGACTCCCAGAGACTTGGGGGCACGTAGCACTCCCCACAGCCGTCTGACCACTGATGTGCCTCAGGATACTATGCTGTGCTGCGGATCCTGAGAAACTGAGGCTTTGACTTAATCCCGAAAACAGTCCGGGTAAATCAGGTGTTCTCCCCAATTTACAGATAAGAAAACAAAGGCCCTTGGGAGTATTCATTCGTCTCACCCATAACAGCTATGTGAGGGGGCCCATGTCCTCTCCCTCCACCCAGAGCCCCTCTAACGTGGAAGGAGGAGCATCCGGAAGGGCAGAGGCTGGAAGTCACAGGCCAGCTGGGAAAGGCAGAGGGGGGACACAGTGTCCCACTCAGGGGAGATGACACCGAAGGCCTTCTCCACATCTTCAAGCACATCTCTCTTCCCCAGTAAGAAGCTTTATGTGATGGTATCTGAGAGACAGACATCAAAACTGTTTCCATCGAGCTAAATTTTAACTCTAACCCTCAATCCTCGCCATCCTCTTGTTTTCGCTTACACGTTCAGGAAATTAAAAATTGGAGAGATTTTGTGGAGGGGACTCCAGGCTCATTCTTTCCTTAGCAGTACAGCATGGAAGGCTTATGCGGAGTTAGTGACAAACTCGATGCTCTCATACAATTGGCAAGTTGCAAGGGTGACATCTGACGAACCTGGAAACAAATGGCTTTTGTACAAATCCCCAAGTGTGTGGGTTAGTTATATTCAGGAAACCCTCTGCTTCCCCCAAAAAGAGTTCACCAGGGGCCATAAGACATTACAGGGCGCGGTTTTTTACTGGACGCAACAGCCCTCCTGGCACACCCCATCTTGTCAGTTACATGCTACTTGCCACGACGCGAAACCAGAGTCACGCGCCTCACGAGAGCAGCTCGGGTGCCAAGTGGCTCAGACCTCCTCTCCTTTCCTGGCCTCGCCCTCTGCCCCAGACTGCACTGACAAGGTGAGTTTCAGTCTGGACGCTGACGGAATTTTCATTAATCCCGAAAGACGGCGCTGTCCTGAACTGAGTCTCATTTTAATGGGTTAATCTGCGAGTTGGCATGTCTCACTAATGTGAACGAGAGGGGTGGTCACGGGGAAGGTGAGCAAACCATTTACAACGGTGGCTTCTTACAGGAATGAGGACGGGAAAACATGTATCGCCAATAATATTGTGATAAGTCTGCACGGAGACAGATGCTAACTAGAATTA
The DNA here is from genome assembly GCF_902729225.1 of Pteropus medius. NCBI lineage: Eukaryota > Metazoa > Chordata > Mammalia > Chiroptera > Pteropodidae > Pteropus > Pteropus medius. The sequence goes on along the minus strand of NW_024349803.1, from coordinate 23,275,462 downwards.
GTGGGGTGATCACACTGTAAGGTATGAGAAGGTCGAATCATTATATTGCACACCTGTAACTAACATAACTAATATACTATTGTATACCATCTATACTTAAATAAAAAGTATAAGAAAAATTTACCGCTAAAAAAAAAAAAGATTTATTGCACATCTAGCCCCTGCTCAGAGCTTCCCATGGATCATTTACACATAATCCTCTCAATTGCCCCCAGAGGTGGGTCCCATCGTCCCCCTATTAGAGACGAGAAAATGAATACTCCCTCAGAGATGCAAGCAGCTCGCCTGAATCACACAGCTAGGAAGAGGCAGAACTTAAACTTGGGGCCTACAGGACTCAGATTTATAGTTTTCAATTATCGAATGGTCTGCAAGGCAAGTCAGGATCAGAAGCGTGGGCCCCAACGTCACCCTATGGAAATGACAGCAAGCGACAGAAGGAGAAAGGGCAGATGCTCAGACGACTCCGCACTAACAACTGGGAGCCGCAGAAGCTGCGGAAGAAAAAACACTAAAAATAAACGAAGGCATGCACGCCTGAGTGAATGAGTGAATGAATGAATGATTGGTGGGGTGGGTGGGGTGGAGGTCGGGGTCAAGTCCACGCGGTGCGACATACTGAGCACGTGGCATGCTGCAGGCCGTGTGCCGAGCGCTTGACCTGTGTGACCTCACAGAACCCTCCACAACTCGTGGAGCAGGGATCGCCCCATGTTCCACATGGAGAAACGGCGGTTTATCGGCCACAGTGACGAAGCCGAGGTTCCAGCCAGCTGCAGGCTCCAGGGCCCAGCACTCAGCAGGGATCTGTCCTCCAGCTAAGGAGGCCCCGGGGGTATTGGGCGGCCATCTCTTTGGCTGGACTGATTCAGTTTTTCTCCGAGGGCAGGGAGCGAGGTAAAGGGCATGTGTCGTGCCCTTTCAAGGGTCTTTCCAGGACCTTCCCCCCACAGGTTTGTTAACGGGTTAATGCCACGAGTTTAGGTACGAGGAGAAATGCCACCTTACTCCCTTTCTTTTGTAACCGTTAAGGCCGGTCTCACGTTTTAATCATTTCTCTGATCTGTATTTTAAAGCTATACCACATTATCCAGAGCGAAGACTCATTCGGATGTGGACTTTCCTGTAAATCATTCTAGGAGGGGAGGTGTGGGCGATAAACTCCCTGGAGAGCCGTTAAAGTGAAGAGTTTTATACCTAATCCCATATCTTTGTGATCTCAATGGACCTTAATCTAAAAGTATATGACTTTCTGTCTTCTGAGAGGCACATCGGTTTAAATATCTCGTGTTCTACTGACGAAATTATGAGGAGACCACACTATGACTAGTAACTAAAATATGTGCTTCTATATTATTTTCCCTCTTGTGAGAACAAACGCTTAGAACAGTGCTTGATTTCACCAAATTTTATTCTGACTGGCTTAGCTGTGCCCCACGCCATCCTAAGACGGATCTTATTTGCCATTTATTTAAAAATGGCACTTTTTTTCTTTCGATTATAACAGTAATATATATTCGCTACAGAGAATCTGCAGAATCTATTAAGGGAAAATAATGTATAGTTCTACAACGCCAGAATAACCAAGTGAGATTTTGGTGTACTTTCTTCTAGTCTTTTCTCTCTGTGTATATATTTATATATGTACACATACATATAAATTTAAAAATATACATCTTTATGAATACAGAATTAGAATCCTGATATAGATGGTTTTGTATACTGTATTTTCTCTTCCTGCAAAAAGTAAGCATCCTCTCGTGCTATTAAATTCTCTCTCAGAGCCGGAAGCTGTAGTCCGTATAATCGTCTATCACACAGATATCCAGTGACCAAACCAGTCCTCCTTTGGGGACATTTCACCTCTTCTCTAGGGGCATAAAAATAAGCCTACGGTGCTTATGCTCCCTGGGGTGCAGCCACAAAGGAAGACGGACACCCCGGTAAGTGACCACCCAGCATGAGAGGATGACATGGTGGCAGGAAGGCACCCGAAAGCAGCAGCCTGGTCGGTCTGGGGAGCTCAGACCTCAGATCTCACCAGGTGAGGGGGGTGTGCAACCAGCCCACAGCCAGAGGGCCGGCCTCTGAGGCTAAGGGACCAGGCCCTCGATCACAACCTCCAAGGACGTGGAAGAAAGCTTCCCGGAGGCGCTGGGGATTCCAGAGGTGTCTGGTGATGGGGAAGGGGCCGCGAAAACATGGGTAACTGAACAGGAAGCCGAGGACGGACGGAAATAGCAAGATTTTGTGCAGAGATGAGCGGGAGAGGCTGAGTAACACAGGGAGGCTGCGGCCCCGGGAAGCGCTTGGCTCCCAATTTGTTATTCTAGCCCTTCCCCGTAATCCCTAGGGGCTTACCTTCCTGGTGCGAGAAAAGAAACTGCCAAGAGTAGCTTGATGAACCTCCCAAGCCCTGCAGCTTCCAGGTGAACCCTGGCTGAGAGATCGTGCCAGAGCCAAGTGTCGCACACGCACACACGCACAGGAGGCTGCGTGTGGGACTATGCCAGAGCCAAGCCTCACACACGCACGCACACACGAGACTGCCCTAATCGTGTATGGCCACCCAGTCACTGCCCCGCGGCGGGGGCGGGGGGAGTTCAGGTCTCCTTCGGTGTCAAGGAAACAGAAAGTGCACATTTGGAAAACAGGAAATGATAACGTGGGCTTTTAAAGCCCTGTCCATCTTGATCCTCGCCCACTAAAGACAAGTATTTCTGCTTCACCTGCTTAGACACAATCGCGACTTTTTAGTGTTGTGACAAACACGGCCTCGGGCAGGGAAGAGCAGTAACGAACGAGCCACACGTCGTCCCCTCTGCCCCCAAACCCACACTCCGCACCCCTCGTTTCCTACGGTAAGACACGTCAAAGCTGCGCGGTACCTACAGCCTGTCACGAAATACTCCGCAACAGAATGGACTCCCGTGCCGTTTCCTTTGGATTCTCGATCTGATCGGTTCCTGAGGACGGAAACCCACCATCACCAGAGGAGACAGGGAGAAGAGTCAACGTCTCCTAATTCTGCTCTTAACGAGTATGTTGGTGACCACGATCCCCCGATTCGTGCTGTTTTCATGGCCGGGAGGTCTGTCCAAGTCTTTTTTCAGATTCCATCAGCTGAGCCTCCGAATTCCTGTTCTTTCCGGAGAAAGATTCAAATCTCTGTTCAACAGACAGACCTACAAGTTACACTGAGCTTCGCATTAGGCATATAAAATGTGACAGGCAGGTTCTGTAGACAGTGGGAACCCGGGACGATCCGAACTCCGGCAGCGGTTCGTGATGAACGAAGTCACTCACAGGCCTGACCCCGCGGCGAATGCCACGCTCGTGCCCTCAGCCCGCCCGCCCGTCTTCCTGGCTGGCTTTTGTTTTGTCTGGCGGTAGATTTTGGGACTCTGGAGAGGAAGCTGGCGTGTGGTGCATTTGGGGCACAGACTGTGTTTCTCGTCTATTCTTCCTTTTTTCCTTCTCTGTTGAGGCCTGGGATGTTCTGCCTTCGCTTCCATCCCAGTCTGTGGAAGTCAGGGGACCCAGGGCATCGCTGAGCAGGGCCGATTACGGGGACCCGGGGCTGCTGGGGTTCGTGTCAGCCGCCGGGCTTCCATCCCGGACCCGCGGTCCAACGGCTCACGTCGTCCACCGGTGGATTCGGCGGAATGCTCCCCGTGCGGATACTACAGTTCAGGGGGTACGCATCCCCAGTTCCCCAAATTCTGGAGGCCTTACTCGAAACAGCGCGGCCATGCTTTTGGGGTTTGTCTTTTCCCAGAAAGCCTTGGTCTTTGAAGGTGACCCCAGGACTTCAGACACAAACCCCTCCTGCCCCACGACCGCCACCGGGCCGGGGGGAGTTTGTGGGTGAGGAGTGACTCTGGGGAGAGATGAGAAGTCGTGCAGCCCCTGCAGCGACAGCAAACGGGGACAGCGTCGGGCAGACACGTCGGCCCAGGGCAGAGAGCGGGCGGACATCGCCTCCCACCCGAAGAGCCGTAGCGCGTGGCAGGACGGGAGGAGGACACGCCCGAGCTCGCTGAGAGCCCTTCGAACGGCCCCCCGGGGCCCAGGCTCCCTGCCCCTCGTCTGACGTGTCCGCGGCCTCTCCTGACCCCTCGGTCACCTGGGTTGTCTTCTAGGCGGCAGCATCACTGCCAGGGAGAAACCTTCGAGGCGGGCCTGGAAGACGGCAGGCGGGGTCTCCTCCTTCCTCGTACGTCGCCCTGGCCGGCTCCCCAGGGAACGTGGAAAGGGACACCCAGAGCAGGTCTCCCCACGGCCGCCGTGACGCTGCCCGCGGCTGACTCCCCTGGCGCCTCCTCCTGGAGGTCGGAGGTGACTGACAGGTCCACAATGGCCAACGGCCACAGCCAGATGGGCGGCTGATTCGGTCCCAGCCCCAGGCTCGGTCTCGTCCTCGACTGAAAGTCTGCGGTGGCTGATCCCTTCCAACGCGCCGCCTTTGGCGCCCCCCTCCCCGCTCCTCGCTCTCGGGGCTGCAGCCGCTCGGGGCTGCTTTCCAGGTCCGTGATCCCGGCTCCCCACACCCCGTCTCCCTGGAAGACCGGCTCTCCCCCAGCTCAGACCTCGCTCCGCCCTCGGCACTTTCTTGGACGGGGCGTCCTCAAAGCCGCGGTCGGTTGGTTCAGCCTGTTCGCTCCCTCTTGGCCATGATGAACGCGGCTGGCTGACTCCAGGATTCGCTGCTGCATCCCCAAGCCCAGGACCGAACCTGACCCACGCTTCCCCCCAGCCCCAGCCCCAATAACAAGTGACCGTATGTCCAACATCTGTCCCGAGGGCAGGGTCCTTAGGAAACAATGTTTTTGGAGTAGCCTTTCACACTCTCTCCTCTTACCCCCAATTTTTCCTAAAATGCTCCCTCCTGTCCCAGCAGAATTTCCTTTTTTTTTTAAAGAGCACAAAGGTGCCTCGTGCTGGTTTTCTGCCGTACGAAGTACCACAGACCGGGTGGCCTAAACAACAGAAACGTACGTTGTCACAGTTCCAGAGGGTGAGGTAGGACGTCAGCAAGGCTGGCTTCCTCTTCGGCATCTCTCCTTGGCTTCTAGCTGGATGTCTTCTCCCTGTGTCCCCACGTGGTGTCCCCACATGGTGTCCCCACATGGTGTCCCCGTGTGCGTCTTCGTCCTGACCTCTCCCTACGCGGACGCCAGTCATAAAGGACAGGAGCCGTCCTAATGCCACATCTTAATTCCCTCTTCCGAAGCCCCATCTCCAAGTACAGCCACACTCTGAGGTCCTGGGGGTCAGGACTTCGGCATGTGAATTTAGGGGGACGCACCTCAGCCCCCGAGAGTCCCGCTTGGGAGGCCTGCTTGGACAGCACGCACGACAAGCCGGCGGCTCTGTGAGCTTTGTGTGGGGCACGTTCTCCACAACGGCACACACGCTTGGTCGCCAGGTGGGTACCTCTGACCCAAAGGCATCTCCTTAAGGCTTACCGGAAAGACCTTGACAGACAGTTTGGCTCAACACACTTCGTCTGCAGATGGAGAAGCTGAGACCAGGGAAAGACGACAGCTTGGCCATGATCTCCCAAACGGTGGGCAGAGAAGCTGAAGCTAGAGCTAAGTTCTCCTGAATTCTAGAAACAGGAAAACTGAAGCTCCCCCCGCCCAATATTTCTACCTGGCGTCAGCAGGATACTTGCCTAAGGCTGATTTTACTTAGTCTGTCAAGGATGAATAATCTGCGGTCACATATATTTCCTCTCTGAAAGGCAGACACATCTGCCCAGGGCTTTTAGCGCCTGTGACACGTGTGAGAAGTTCCTCTCTGTTGTCACCCTTGCCTAGGTCGACGTGCTGAGCAAACCACAGACACCGTCCGTCCGGCCGAGTTCTATTCTTCTTGGGAAAGAAGTCGTTTTTTCAAAACATCGGTGACTTCATCTTTTTTCTGCCATCTCGTGAAGGAACGAGATGGCGAGCCAGAAATAAGCCACCGTACCTTTTTCAAACACCGAAGCGCCCTGCTTCCCAGACAACCGTTTTTGACCCGGGCCGTGGGTGAAAATCATAACGGCCGTAGGGAACGGGACTATTACTCCGAAGAGATTCGACTCTCACTTAGAGAATCCCCAAAACCAACTTAAATTCATAAGTCACAAAACATACTTGACGTGGCACCCCAGACTCAAAGCTCAAAGGCTCCTGGAACCTCCCTATACACACGTCCTGAGGAAGTTCAGTTCAGGATGAAACTAGGTCTTCTGATGGAGGGGTCTACGTGGAAGCCACGGAAAGCGCCTTCGGATCCACAGAGATCCTTTCCCGAGCCTTCTCCCGACTTCCCGTCCAGGGTCTTTCTCCTTGGGGAATTGCGAAGGACTTTATTCCTCCCCAGGCAAAGGGCTTATCATTAGAAGGAATCGTTTTCAAAAAAAGTTCCCAATTAAGAACATTAGTGATTTTCAGGCAAAATGCGAATGTTATAAATAAACTTTCACATTGTCTTAAATGGAAAAAAAAAAATCTTTTCCCGGAATAAACATTTATTGAGTGTTCATCATTCACTGTGTGAGTGGTTGTGTTCAGCCGTCAGGGCGAGGCAGCACGCGAGGGGGATTGTCACCTCACCCCAGAGACACACGAGCGAGGAACAAACACCCTCCAGATCACAGCCCCCTAAGTGGGAGTCCAGCGAGCACCCTTGATCCAAGCGGCCTCCACTTTCGCCTCAGAAGAAATGTCAAGAGATCTGAGAGGAAGGGGTGGCAGCGGAAAAGTCGGAGTTACTGTCGTGGAAGCATTTAGAGAGGGGGCAACTCTGTGACAGGGCATGAGAGTGAGGGACACGTGACCTTGGGCAAGAGGGCGGAAGAGCAGAGAAACGCTTGAGGCAAAAGAAAGCTGGGGAGGATGTCAACTCCGGGGTGCTCGCCACGGTAACGAGTCCAGTGGCTGCATCAGGAGCTTTCACAGTGTCCTAGGCACAACTGTGAGCGCTTTGCGTGCATAATTCCACTTCATCTTCAAAACCACCTCCTTCCTGTGAAGGTTTCTCCGCTTCACATCTGAGGAAACAGGGGGCTTAGAACAGATCAGCAATTTGCCCACGGTCAGCCAAGGGTCAGAATCAGACACTTAATCCCAGACTCCGTGCTTACAGCCAGGACGCCACCCCAGGATTTGAATAATGAGGAAAACCGAATGCTAGAGAGAACGCCGAAGCCTTGATTCGCTTTATTCCGTGAGTGTCGGTGAGAGCCAGCAAAGGGCTTTGGACAATAAGTGACAAAATCGATGTCGTTCTTCGGGAAGGCGAAGGGATCGATGTCCACAGATTGGGTGTCCAAAATAGACACAAAGCGAGGCCTCCCCGGAACTCATGCCGCAAGTAAAAAGAGCTGCGGCGCTTTCGAGAACAAAGGCTCTTTCCGGCGTCGACCACCGTTAAAGAGCTGATGCGGCCAGTAAGAGCCGGGTTCCTCCTCTCCGCCCTCGTGCTCTGGGGTCAAAAGCTCTGGGCGCCAGGACAAAGGAGGCTGAGGGACAGAAGACTCCGGCCACCGGTGGCTATTGGAAGGCTTAGCACGCAAAGTGCCTCATCTTTTAAAGCTGGACAGGAGCCAAAATCAATTGCCCTAGAAGCCGAAGGGAGGCCGAGGATCATCGACGGCGGACGACTGATCCCCCCGTGTCCGCCTACGGCCCCTGGTCGACTCTGCCTGGAGTGCTACGCGCCAGTTCAGCTTTGCACATCTGACATCAAAGCGACGCACTGCTTAACTCAACGCACTGTGAGCGGTTCCGCACCAGCAAAATAACGCTATCGACGCCTTCCTTTTCCAGCCTAAAGAGAACCCACATCCTGAATTATCCGTTTCATCGCTACCAGGTGTATAAGCTGAGACTCCCTAAGAGGTCCCCGTGGATTGGGAGAGACTCACGCATTAGGTATCACATGTCAACGTATTTATTCGTTGTCCATAATTAGTATCTTTAAAACCACATTCACAGAAACAGCCTGTCTGATTATTGGAATTTGGGAGCTCACGGGCAGTTATAAGTATCTTGGCGAATGTGGTCAAATTCTGCCGTAAGGGAATAGCGAGATTATTTCACGGATTATATAATTCGCTCGTCATCTCTAAATAAGTCCTTATCGAGCCCCTGCTACTTGTGCTGGGCGCTGGGACATGAGGGCAACAAAGCAGAGTCGGTGCCTGCCCTCCCCGAACTTATGCTCTGAGGGGGACTGGTTTATAAGTAAGTTAAACGATTAGCTAATTAACTGCAACTTAGGTTAAGGGCTCTGAAGAAAACACAAATACTGAGATGAGAATAACTGGGGTGTGTGTGTGGGGGGGCGAGATCTATCCCTCTCCCCCGCGTCCATCTACCGTGCGTTCCAGACCGTGCTGATGGGCCAAGACTCAGCCCCTTGGTGCCCGCTTTGCGGCGAGGCCGACCGTGCTCTGGGGAGGATGCTGCGTTGCTCAGCCGTCTCCCTAGCAGACGGCTCACGGCGGTGAGCGCCCAGCGACTCCATTCGTCACTGCCCCTCTTCGGGGGCGAGGGAGGTTCAAGCCTCGTGACCTCTCAGAATGAGGAAGGGCGTTGGCTGGAGAACTGCCCGGGCCCAGTGTCGAGGAGCAAAGCGGCTGTGAGTTCATGTTCATGTTCCAGCCAGGCTCCGACGGCCCGTGCCTGGCTGTTTCATTCTCTCCTGCGAGGTCGGCTGGGGACTCGCACATGCCTGTAGGTTTTGGAAATGAACCAACGCCACCCGAGTTTACTTGGAAATAAACCAAACTCAGCAAAAAGGGGTTATTTGTTACACCAACAAAATTGCTCCCCGTATGAAGTCGTTTACCTAAACTCAGAACATGGCCTACATGAGAAATCCAGTACACGAAATCAAAACCTGAATAATGTTGTTGAGTGTTTCGCTTGGCTTTTGCCACCTTTTCAACAATGACAATGAGCAACCAAACAAATAACCCTACACTGGAAATTTCTTTGATGCGAATTCATAGTAGCCACATCAAGTGGAATTTACTATGAGGCAGGGTCGTCATAAACCACATCCAGAAAGATTCGGTTATTTAAATACCTGAAGGACATCAGAGAATCGTAAAGAGTTGAAGAAGAATCACTTCACTCAAACCTTCCACATTCCAGACGTGGTTTGAAGCCAAGAAAAGTAAAATGATTTACCAAAGGTCGCGTGACTATTGGGCCAGAACTCAAATTCCAGCTTCTTGACGCTAAATCTTGCAGGTAAGCAGGGCAATGACCCAATGATTTACACACCTACAGTTTTACATCTTTTAGTAATTTTGCCACAAGTTAGGTATATGCAGAGATTGGAAGAATAGTACAAATAATTCCCAGATACGTTTTGCCCAGATCCGTCAAATGATAACATTTTACTACACTTGATTTCTCTCTCCCTCCACCCCCTCCCTCCTGAACTGCTGTAAGAGTAGTTTCAGATATGACATCCCCTTTATCCTTAACTAATTCACTAAATAATTCACTTAAATAATTCGTTGTAATTATTAAATAATTCCTAAAAATGAGAATGTTCTTTCGGGTATTCTAAGCATTAAAAAAAAATGAGAATATTCTTGCACATGACCGCGGAACGATTTACAAAATCAGGACAATTACTACTGGTAAAACGACTGATAAAACCCTATAACCTAAAGCCCTTATTTAGATTTTTTTTTCGATTGCCCCAATAACGTTCTTTATAGCAAAACAAAACCCCCAAGATCATGTGTTTCATGTAGATTTCGTGTCTTTTTATTCCGATAAGAACAGCTCTCGAATCTTCGTATTTCGTGACAGTGGGGTTTTTTAAAAGGACGGACCGGTTATTTTATAGAACGTCCCTTAATTTGGTTCTGTCGCACTTTTTTAAATGAGACGTGAACTGTGGATGCCACGAAAATGACGCCGAGCCCCTCTCCACATCACTTCAGAGGCACAGGCTCTGAATACGCCCAGTTAACCGATTAGATCGTTTGGTTACGGTAACGCCAACGAGATTTCTCCAGTGTCGAGTTACTTTACCCCCCGAAATGATCGTGTAGGGGAATGCTCTGAAACTACGCAAATCCCCGTTGCTCTCAAACCTTCACTCCCATTTTAGCACCCACTGAATTTTCTTGCTTGAAGCAGTTATTATTATGGTGTTGCCAAATAATCATCTTATAATCCGATCCTCCCTTCCACATTTCACCGTTAGATTTTTGACTGTGAGGAGGAGCTTTCCCTTTTTATTAGCTGACTGGTTAGTTGCTTGTTGTGGGTTTGTGGATTCCTACTTCATTCTCTCCTTTATAATCGTTATCTGCGGTTCCAGATTTGGCCTGCGGGAGTTCCTTCAAGCTGCCTCCAGTGTCCGTTTGACCTATTCTCATCATTCTTTAAGTACTCAACGGAATCACTTTTCTAAGGGTTGACAGAAGTTAAGCAACCAAGCTCTAAGAAGCAGACCCTGAGATCTGACTGTGAGTATTTGAATTCGGGAAGTTATCCCAAGAAACAGGGGAGCAGAGGAACAGGAAGGGGAAGGAAACCAGGAAAAGGTATATTATTGAGAAGTAACCAGCGCGGACAGCTGGAGCAAAGCCTGCTGGGAAACTCGGGGAGCTGTGTGGAGCGTGCTCAGAGTTACCCCACTCGAGGGGTGAGGGAACTAGGGTATTTATACACCGGGGTGGGCAGAGTAAAGACCCCAGAGGTGGCCATGTCCTAGGGCCCAGAGCCTGTGGCTATGTCACCTTACAGATGAGGTCGTGCTGGTGTGATTAAGTTAAGGGCACGCAAGGGGAGATTGTCCTGGGTCATCTGGGTGGGTCCAACGCCATCACGAGGGTCCTTAATAAGGGGAGGCCGGAGGGCCAGAGCCAGAGAATAAAATGGGACCCGGAAGCAGAGGTCAGAGCGATGCAGGGTCACAAGCCCAGGAATCGCTGATTGCGTCACCGACTTGACCTTCACAGCGAAGGCTCTAACGAGTCGCAGAGGGTGGGGCCCTTCCAACCCGGGCATTTTGTGGACTGTAGACGAGCATGCAGATGTGGGTCCACACGACCACGCGGACATCAGCTACGGGCCAACCCTGGTGTGGCGTGGCTCAGTCTGCAGGACTGCGGGCCCCGAAAGGCCTGGGGGAGTCAGGTGCCTGCCTGTCAACTGGACTGGGGGCTGCCTGTTCAGCCGTGGTGGCTTTGCAGATAGGCTCTGGGGGCCTCCGCGCTGCAACACAGCCACCTTCCAAACACCGGCCACCCGGCCAGACGGCCTCCTCTCAGCCCCGGCTGCCCCTCCACCCGCTCCATAACTCCTGGGGGGGGCAGTCCCCAGCAGGCCCTTCCTTCCTGTCCTGCGAGCGGCTTCGGAAAGCAGCAGAGGCGGGACGCTACATCGGCAGTAAACTTGTCCGTTCACCTTTGACATTTCGAGTCCATAAAGTCCACTTGGCTACCAGCCGAGAGTGGAGAGTTTTCCTTCTTGCTTGACAGAATTTACTTTTACAGAGACTGACCATTTTCTAAAAGGCATTCGTAAGCTCCCAACAGCTTTTCCATATCTTAAGATTACCACCTTGGTTTAAAACCCGGTTTATCATGATCAATAGTATCATTTGCTTCGTCATTTAAGAAAAAGGTACAGTCACCTCCATGTCACCTTACTGTAGGAAAACTTACACTGGGCCTTAATTCGGTATCACCTAGAGTTCCTTTTCTTCTTGTCATCTTAATGCTACTAACAATTATCAAGAATTGAACACATATTTGTGGCTCGATTTTTTTAGTTAGTGCCAAAATGTAAGTTTACTTTATAAATTTGTAATTTATGTTTCTAATTCTGAACTGAGACTCTCACTTTCTATTGTCAAACTGGTCCTTCAAGGGCTTAAAACTTCAGGGAGCAGAGACCTGGCCTTCGAGGCTGTACCGATGAACTGCGGTGTAGGTCACACTTCTCAGAGACAATGGAAAAGGACCGTCACTTATACACGTCCATTGCCAAAAGGTAATTTCTGCAGCTGTCTCTCTTGCTCCGAGGGACTGTGTGACAGCCTAAGTGAGCCAACCCCAGGGACAGACGTCGGCACTGCCAGTTACTATCACTGACGTGAACACCAAACTTTAAAAATGTGTCCCTGTAAGTCCAAAGAAGTATCTGAGCTTCTACATCTCCCATGAGTCCCCTCTGAGTCTCCTCTGATTTCTGACAAAGCGCTGACGGCAGTGAACAAATTAAGTTCCCGGGTGGGTGGACCCTTTAACGATGACCCCTTAACAATATTGCTGCAGACTTGCTAAGTACTAAGGAGCTGTAGTCTGCAATGAACTCAGTGACCCTAAAATAAATTTCCTATTCTCTCTCATCACTACGAAACCTTACGTAGTTAAAATCTTGCTGTACCCCCATGTACACTGCAGCATTGTTTACAAGAGCCAAGACACAGAAACAACCAAGTATCCATCAAGAGGTGAATGAATAAAGAAGCTCCCGGTGTGTGTGTGTGTGTGTGTGTGTGTGTGTGTGTGTGTGTGTGGTGGTGTGTGTGTGTAATAGGAATGCTATTCAGCACACACACAAAAAATGAGGAAATTACATGGATGGGAATTGAAGGCACATTATACTATGAAATAAGTCAGACAGAGAAAGACAAATACCAAGGATCTCACTTAGGCACAGAATTCACTTTAAAAAATCCAATCGAACTCATGAAAAAAAAAAAAAAAAGGATTCCAGGGTCCTCAGGCAAGTCGCGGGAGGGGGGGCGGAGGGAGGAGCTGAGGGAAGGGGAGATTGAAGGAAGATGTTCAAAGGGTACATAAGCAAGTACTAGGGATGTGACGTACGGCATGGCGACCGCGGCTAACGCTGACGTATGACAAATACGAAAGTTAGGAGAGCAGGCCCGAAGAGTTCTCACCGCGAGGAGAAAATGTTTTTTCTTTTCTTTTTACAGTAACTGTGTGGGAGGCAGGATGTTGACTTAGCCTATTGTGGTAATCATCTTACAACGTACGTAAATCGAACCGGCATGCCGTACGCCTTAAACTTATAAAAAGATGTATGTCAGTTATTTCTCAATAACCCTGGAAAAAAGAAATTCAAAAAAAAAAAAGAAAAATATCTTGGCGCATGAAGGGATTTTGTGATGGAGAAACAGACAAACGTAGAGAACACAATGAGTAAGGACAGGCCCCTTATTTCAGGGGTCGTTCATGACAAACTGAAGCTCGAACAGTATCGCCAGGCAGAGTTATGGATCGAATCTACTATAAGGAAAACTCCAGAATCTTCTGTACTTAGCAAGTGATTCTCTTTTCCGGGCACCGAAACCCATCACAAATTGCTTCCTTTCCGGGGAAAAGCACCTGAGTTGTCTCCTACCTTACATTCACTTCCGGCAGACTTCCGGGCTGCACCGGCTCCTGTGGCACGGGTCTTCCTGGAGCCCGTCCGAAGAAGGGAACAGAGGTGGTAGGCATGAGATGATGCCCCCTTGCGGACGCACACTTACTGGCCACGTGCCTCAGGCTTTCAAGTCGCATTCGTGAAACGTATCAGGGCAAGGTCAGAGGAGTGGTGTGGGCGGGGAAAATCCCGTCTGGATGGATGCAGGAGACCTGGATTCCAGGCCCTGCCAGCCCTAACTTCCGCAGTGACTCCCCAGCGCCGACATCCGCCTGCCGCTCCCTCATCGACCAAATCAGGGGGCGGGTTGGAAAAGCTGTTCTCTAAAGGTCTCTTCCAACCCTAGACGTCTATGACTCGGTGAAATATAATGACTTCTGTAACAGCACAGAGATCATTCATTTGATCGAGTCATATATTGTCTTAGCCCAAATGATTTTTGGTTTCAAAGTTAACACGTAATTACAAGGAAGTGGAGTCGCCAGTTAAAACTCACGGACATCTCGGGGAGCAGCTCACTTTCCCTAAATGCGCACTGACAACGAGCAATTATCGTCTTCTGCAGACACGCGAATGATCGGAGCCTTCGGCAGAGGGAGTCACCAAGTGTCCTTGTGCCACTTAACAGATATTTTATCACATGATAAATTAGGTTCCTTTTCATCCACTCTAATAACATATTTCTTACAATAATTAGAGATGCCTCAAGGCCATGATGCATTCTGGCTGGGCCTGATAAGGAAGAAATTCCTTGTCCAACGAATATTTCGGAAGGTTTATGACAAAAAAAAAAAAATAATAATCTCATCTTATCTTTCAGTGGCCAGTAACAGAAAACAAGCCCTAAAAGGGAAACCACTGGCTCAGTTATCTGGAGAGCCCAGCTTTAGGCCTGGCTTCAGCTAGGGGAAGACTAAGGGGGTAACACAGGACCCAGTTCATTGCTCCTCGGGCTCTGCTCCGCCCTGTGCTGGCTTATTCCCAGGTTCCACTAGGAGTGACTGCCTACCTACATCATCCCAGGTTCAATTACAAAGCGAGTGAGTACTTGAGTACGTCTTCCCTCTGCAAGTCAAAGTAAAAGTCCTAAGCATGACTGTCACTAGCCTGAATTAAGCCACATGACCAAGCCCAAAGCAGGCACTGTGGCCCCAGGATGACGCTGAGCTTGGTCCTGGGATAGGGCCATCCCCGGGGGAGGTCGGCTCCTCCGTACCCCGCACCCCCATCCCCCCACGAAAGTCTGCCAGGAGAGAGTGCAGGCGAGCGTTTACTCAGGGAAAGTAGGGTAGCATTAGCCAGAAGCTGGGTCGACTGTAGCTCGGTTACAAATGACAGGTGTCAACTTTATGCCCGAAGCAACGTGCATTCTGAGAGAAAGATCAAGGCTTGGAAAGCACGCGAGATCTCAGTCCCTTCTCCTCGTGTAAGGCTGAAGAGGCTGAGACTGGAAGAAACCGAAGCAAAACACGAGGGTGATGCTCACTGCTCGGGAGTCCGACGACCCTGATCCCACCACGCGGAAGCTCTGCGGCTCCGGGCAAGTCGCCTCGCTGAACCGAGCCTCCCTCTAAGCATCTGAAAGCAGGAGGAGTCGCGCCCCCACCTCACAGTGTGGCCGCGTCAAACGAACTACTGGACCGGTCAGCATCCAGCTGACCAACAGACGGCAGCTGCTGCTGATGGAAAATGGAAAAGACCCACCACCCAAGGTCGCACGGCCGCTCGGCGGCCCGGCTGGAACCGACACTGAGTCTCTCGACGTCCCGCCCAGAGCCGGGTGTGAAGCCCGGTGAAATGGACTAGCTCACAAGGCAGTTATATCTAAAACATCACCGAATAAGTCAGTTTTTCTCCCCCCGACTCGCCCACCTCGAGGCTCACGGGCCCCATCGCACAGAGCAGCCCGTGAGGTCAGCAGACCCTCTTGAGAAGAGGCCAAAACAGGCCTGTCCGGTTTCACTCCGTTAACCGTGACTAGGCTACTTGGAGAAAGACACCACTGACCTGGGGGACACGAGCTGACACCAGCGGGCAGATGTGGCCCCCGGTCTCGTCAGCCGAGTGCCCGCTGAGCGCCCTGTGTGCATCCGGCCGCGTTTGGGATAGTAAGGCAGGGACACATCCTCTGCAGTCAAAGGCCTTACTCTTGTTGGGAGATGGTCAGCTGGGGACAGAGACAAAAAGCGCCAAAGGCGCTAAGGCCGAGGAGACCGGCGGGGCCGGGCCAAGGAAGGACACGGGGTCCAGGTGAGCAGCTCGGCAAAGGCGCAGGGGAGGGGGCGCGAAGGACAGAGCGAGGGGCAGGAAGTCAAAGCTGAGCAGGACAGTGGCCGTGCCGGGGGCCCACGGGGCCGCCCGGGAAGGGAGGGGACACCGGCACGGAACCAGCCAGCAGTGACGCCAAGTCCCACAGCTACTGGAAGGTTCTGCGGGGCTCCAGCTCTGGGCCTCGGGCCTTCCACGCTGGACCCCACCCCACCTCGGGTTTCCCCCGCCTGCCTGACACACCTGTGTCACCTGTGGTGCGGTTTCTCGCCGTAGAAAGGCTTCCTCCCTCACCTCTGCCTGGCGTGATCCCGCCCGCTGCGATGCCCGAGTCACGTCGTCCTACGCGTGAATACCCGTTTCTCAGAGCTGGCGGTGGAGTTTGCTAAGCGTCTTCGTGTCACTCCCATTTAATGACGCCCTCCCTGGGGCCCGTCACAGTCCAGCGGAGCTGCGATCTCTCCGTCTGAGTTCTGCCTGGGTCGGAGCAGAAATGACGGTGATGACGGCGCCTTTCAACAGCTACGAAGCACTCTCCACGCGGTATCTACTTTAATACTTGTGCTGACTCCGCGAGCAACCCTGTCAGACCCACTTGACCGATAGATGACTGAGCCTCAGAGAGGGTGAGCGAACTGCCCGAGGTCACGCGGCTAATAAGAAGCAGAGTCACAGCTGCAACTCCAAATGCTGTGTCCCTCACCCGCCGCGCTCCTCTGCGATGACATTTATCACCTACTGTCTTTGATATCTATCTGTGTCTTTGTCTTAAGACATCTTCATAAGACTTAACACTCCTTGGGGGAATGGAGCACGTGTTTATCGGCACAAATTATAAATAACACCTGTCTAGTACAGTGACTTTGTAACTTACGAGACACTTGAATGCAGTAACGAGTGGAATTCTTAGCACGATCTTCTGAAGCCAGCTTCGTCTCCACCTTGCGCATGAGAAATGAAGCTCCGATGACGTCAGTGATATCATCAAGGACTGACTGCTGGTAAGTTGCACACTTCCCGGCAGCAGCTCTCAACCCAAATCGGGTGGCTGTCAGAGTTGTGACAAACATGGCAGCTCTCTGGCTGGCAGGTGTGTGTTCTGCACTGTTCACGGAGTTCGCTGGGAACTAGCTCCAGCCCCCCAGTAGTGATGTGGTCACATACCCTTTACCGGCTCCTTCCTCAGCCCACTGCCCCAAACCTGTGCTGGTGCTTCCTGGGATAACCCCCCAAAGAGCTACTGCCACTTGGATTCGATTCGGTTCTCAGGGTCTGCTTCCAAGGAAACCGAACTTCAGACCTTCTTCCTGAAGCGCTGTGTCTCCCAGTGGGCAGGAGGGGCGACGTTAGGGAGGTGAATAACCAGGGATTTCAGACTATGTGATTTCCATTTCCAGTTCTTTAAAGAAAGAAGAGAAGAAGCTGTTATAGAGAGTCCATCGCTAAACAGCCTGCAGCCTGTTAAATTCATTGCAAGTCAAAACGTCTGCTTACAGGGGCCCTGGTATTAAATCGACAGTTGCCTTAGAATCTAAAACGGAGTTGGCTATAACAGACCAGAGGAAAAAAACGTGCATTTTTCAGGCTATTTCCATGACAGAAAGACAGACACTCACTCCTCTGCTCTCGTTATGGTTTAAGGCGATTTCAGATATTCTTCGATGGAAGCGGAAGCCCTGTTTCCACCTGGCGGCACAGCTCATTCCCAGAGTCTCAGAGCCTCAGTATAAAATCAAAGACCTTGACGTGGTCAAGGGCATGAAAAGGAAAAACCTGGAAACAATTTAACTTGGTGAAGGAGCGTGCAAGGAGGCTGAGCTACAGATGCTCACGCGTAAACACACGCACGGCGACACGCGAAGCCCACGGTCGCCCACGCGCTTCACGGGCGTTTTTTGGCCCAGGGGATTATGTGAATCCAGCGGTGGCTTCATTATTCTTATGCCGTCTCTGGCCCTCTCCCCAGAGCGGGGAGCTGGGACGCGGAAGTTTTAAGTTAAGCGGCATAGCTGAGCTGACGCCTTGATAGCCGGTTTATGAAGAACACTTCAGATATGGGAAAAGCATCGTCCTCAAAATCTTAGCTAATCTTTCTGTTAGTGAATGAAGAAGCTTCTATAGATATCAATGCTTTCATTTGATATTACTGTTTAAATCACCTGTCCGGGTAGAGTCTCATTCTAAATTGGAGGCAGGAAGCCACTTAGAATCTCTAGTAAGGATGTCAGGTCACACCTTCCGCAGGAACAAAGGCCTGGGAAGTGGCGTTCACATGACTCCACAGCTGAACCATGGCGAGAAGTGAGACTAAACCGTTCGTATCTCCAGACCCCTCAGGGACGGCCTGGCGCAGGAGCGTAAATAAACCTCCTTCGAACCTTAGTTCGCTGAGTGCCGCTTGGTTCTTCCGGGTACACAGGCCAAAACCGCAGCACAGCTGGGGGTTACTGCCCCCCCAATCAGACACATGACAAACGCCCCTCGAAGGTCATTTCGAAGCCTTGTGTTAGCCTCTTCTGCAGTCTCGTCAGCATCTTTTGCTATTTTCCCAAGAATAGAGTTTCATGGCCATTTTTCTTCTTTGCAAGAAGTTATCAGCGTAAACTGAAAGATTTCAGGAGAAACTTAGCGGAGCCAGGAGACCAGGGCCCCGGCCTCGCCTCTGCCGCTTGCTGGCCTGTGCCCTTGGGAAGGCATCCAGTCACCCCAGTGACGGAATCTCTCATTTGCAAACGAGGGGACTGGAATGCATGATCTCTGAGGTGCATTCCAGTCCTAAGTCTATCATAATTCCATGACAAATATGTTGTTGTTTAAAAAAGAAAGAAAGAAAGAAAGAAAGAAAGAAAGAAAGAAAGAAAGAAAGAAAAAAGAAAGAAAGAAAGAAAGAAAGAAAGAAAGAAAGAAAGAAAAGAAAGAAAGAAAGAAAGAAAGAAAGAAAGAAAGAAAGAAAGAAAAATATTTTACAATGGGCTCTAATGAAATGCTGCTACTCTATAAACTGGAGATAAGGAATTGCCTGTCTCCTGAACTATAAAGGCTTTTCGTGGGATCTGTTTTTATTCCGCAGAGACCGAGGACAGGATGGAGGAAAAATCTGGGGTTGGATAAAAGGAAGACTTAATTTACCCAGTCAGTGGGTAGATCTCGCCCTTGAGATCTCTAACTAAATGGCAATCATCTAGGGCCAAACACAATGCATCCCTTGCGTAAAACATAAGGTCCTCTGGAGAAAGATACCCAGCTTTCAAAATACCAAGATTTCTGCCCCCAGGAGTCAGAGAGGGTAGTTGCAAAACCCATCGGTCCACGTCAGGTACCCGCGAAGATATATGAGACACAACAAATTGGTATCAAAGACGCCGCCCAGCAAAGGGAGGGCGTGAAATGCCGATGGCTGTCAGAGCCAGGGCTCATGCTTCTCCCTATGAAAGGCGAGACGTTGACCTCCCAGAGGCCCTTCTGTCTCAGAATGCTGTGACTCCGTGGCTTTGTGATACTCCTAGCTTATTCAACACATGAGAGGAACAGAATTATTTGAAAGCAACATCGGTCTAACTATAATTCTCCTGTTTGTTCGCAATCCCTTTTGTTGGGATTTCTTTGTTGGCCGTAAGTCACTAGAATGACGAAACGGTAGATTTAATCCAAATACCTAATATCCTGAATTTTCGGGTCATTCCCTATAATATTGGAGCTATTTACAAGAATTATTGGCCTGAATCCATTTATTATATTTATCAACTCCAATGATCCATTTTACAAACCATTATTATGCATTGTTTTAAAAACCCATTTGTTTTGGATGGTGTTTTCCTTAATTAGTTAGAAATGCAGAATTAGATCTCAAGAGTAAAGGCTCCAATGTTGCCATAGTTTGCTTTTCCATAACCACGGGCACGATTGTCCTTCCCATGGCAATTCGCGTGAACTCTGACCCAGCTTTTATTTACTTGGCCCTAAAGAAGTAAAATAGTTCGAGCTCTTCAACTTCCCCAGGTGTGTTTCTTTGGTTTGTTAATACCTTTTTAAGTAGGCTTTTAAGAATGTATTTTAACAGTGTTTTACATCTTTAAATGCAAACATGTAAAAGAATTTGCATTTGCCAGGTTATTAAACCAGGGTTAAATTAGGTGTTTGCGAAAGCCTATTGGAAATGGTGAAGCACTTTACCTGCGTTAATTATAATAATAACATAAAGGTTTTAGGTGTCGTAGGGCGGTGGGTAATAATAGCATTTGAAGGCCGAGGACCTGGATTTAGATCTTGCCTTGCTTCCTGCCAACTTTATGACTTTGGCAAGTTCCGTAACTTCCGAGTACCTATTTTTCTGACCTATGAAATACAATTAATATCAATACCTGAGAGTATTTGTAAAGAACTTGCTCGACACGTGTTAATTAGTATTATTAATATTAGCGCAATACGTATTTGTTGATAAGGGGGAAATGTCCTGATCCATTCATTAATCAGTTGATTATTATTGTGAGAACTCAATGAGAATGTAGGCAACAGACTTAGCACAAAGCCTAGACGATGCCCTATTTCACTGCCTCTAAGAAGTCACCCGTTATAAGGTGCACCATTATTGCATACGCCTCCGAGGAAGGAAAAAAGTTCCGCCAATTAATTGTAAGACACCGTCAATCATGAGACGCATCCCCACTGCAGAGAGAGAATAGACTGCAGGGGAAAACGCACCTTCGAATCAGGGATAGAGAACAGTTTTAACGAGTATGATGGGAAAAGATGAGAGGAGAGAAAAAAAACAGAAAATCCCCATTAAACTAATTTATCAGTGATCTCAGATCTGTGAATTTCTCATTCACTTACCGACTCCACATTATAATTCTTGTTCGTGGGCAAGAAAATTAAAGAACTTGCCAGAGGGAGCCAATAATCATAAAAGGCAATCATGGTGAATTATGACAAATGTCCCACAATATTCACGGAGCTCTTGCAGGAAATGAGGACTTCCCGGGTCACGACCCCCTTCCCGAAGGCAGGTCTCTCTCTCTTCTGCAGCATCCCCGAGATGCACAGGTGATAGTCACCTTGCTTTCATGGCACGGTCCCCCAGAACAGCGCTTAGCATCGCTCCCGTGGAAATGCAAATCGAATCCCCTTGCACGGGCTGACAAGGGGGTGGGCGGCAGCGGGTGGGGCGTGCTCATCACCCGTCAGCCCTGATGGGAAGGTGGGTGACACTCGTTCTAAATGGCAAAGGGGGGGAAGCGGCAGTTGAACGATTTAGGCCAGATCTGGAGAATGAATGACACAGAGGAGGAGGAAGAGACTCGCTTACTTCGAGAAAATTTCCAGCAAGTGCGGCGGGGAGGGCGGGGGAGGGGAGGAGGATGCAGGCACAGCTGAGGACACAGGGCTGTCTCTGGGCAAAGGAGCAAACGACGAGCAAACGACGGGCTTGCTGCTACCGGCGGGCGGGGAGAAACTCAGTGAGAACTGAGGACACTGGCATGTTTATCCTGCCAATAGCATGTCAGTCTTAAGTCCTGACGGCCAACCAGCCAGTTCCAGTGGAACCTAAAACTGGTTTTAGAATAGAAGCAGCATGAGAAGCCATCTACACAGAGGTTCCCAGGCCTGGCTGCGCCTGAGAATCATCGAGGAAGCGTTATAAACACACCGGTCCTCGAGCCTTACCCCTCGGGATCCCCGTTTAATTGACCTTAGATGGGGCCCAAGCCATCTGTGTTTTCGAAAAGCTTCCCCAGGTGATTCTAACACAGCTTCGGCTGGGAACCGCTGACCTGCTTCAGCCCCTTTACTGTTTCAGTGAAGAAGCTAAGGCCCAGAGCGAGTGGAACGGTGACTTACCCGAGTGTACACGGCCAAACCCGCGGACGGAGCTCGGCCGTGGTCGACCCAGGCGCCCGACGCGGCCCTCCGTGCCCCTGCGGTGGTACTGGGCATCCGCACCCTGGCTGCGGCCTCGTGGTGGGAGGAGCCTACGCCTCCTCCCCCGACTTTGGACTTGCCCACGTGACTTGTTTTGGGCCAATGGGATGTCAGCACACATGAGACAAGTGACAGCCTTAACCGCGCTTGCACGGCTGGGTTTGTTTTCCGGCACCCCTGTCTTTCACCGTGAGAAAAGCACATCCTGGGTAACCAGTTGCTAATGTGAGAAGATTAAAGCTCATGGAGCAGACCTGAACCCAGCCAGGCCCAGCTAACCCAGACGTGCACGAGTCAAAAATAAATGCTTGGCGTTGTAGGCCGCTGGTGCTGGGGTGGTTTGTCATGCAGCAGTATCATGGCGACAGCTGACTGAGACAAACTCAGACTCAAGTTTTCTAGAGTGTGGCTCACTTCATCACAGGACTCACTGGATTTACTACACATGGGCACCGGGCACAATCTGATGATGACCGACCCGTGCTTCATAAAGGACAGGTAGATTCCTCATGGGTATGGCACAGCGAACCTGCAGTCGAAAGTTCTTTTTGATTAGCTGTTCAGAGGCAGGCTTTTCCTCCATCGGAAAACTTTTCGCCCACTTTAAATTTTAGCCACTCCTAAATCATTGTATCTAACAATTTCTGAGCTCTGACTGTATAGAAAATTTACTCGATCCTAAGAAAAGAAACCCCTTGTGGGATAGGTACTATCCTTAGCTCCATTTTACAGAAAAGGAAATCGAAGCCCTGAGAGATAAATAACTCGCCCAAAGTCCCGAAGCCAGAACGGGAAGCCCAGAGGCCGCCCTCCCCACCAGCGAGCTGTCACACAGCCACCTGGACTTGCGAAGCCAGTGAAGACTACTCATCCTGGTCAGTGTGAGGGCAACGCACTGCAGCCCGGTATGCTGTTTATACAGAACCGGTTTTCCTTCAGGTGTCCCCTTCACTGTTCTGACGTTCTCTTTGCATCGTCTGACATTTAATGACACCGTGTCCTAAAGTCCAAAAGCAAATTAATTTCATATTAACAATTCTGCACCCAATTCCACTGAGTAGGTTTTTCCCCCATGTGCTGCCAAGCGATGCTCTGACACCAGCCGAGTGTCCTATAACTCAGGTCAGTGTGACACTGTTACCTGGAGATGGCATAAGATCTCACATAAGGGCTCGGTCCAGCGAGACAGCCGTCCCCACTCCACACGCCATCACAGTCCAGATTGTCACCAGCTACGAATCAGAGATGCCAGCGACCCCCTCCTTGGGCTCAGTTAATTTGCTACAGAAGCTGACGGAGCTCAGGGAGACGTTTTAGATCGTCAGTTCATTATAAAAAGACAGAACTCAGGAACAGGCAGGCGGAAGAGATGCTCGGGGCGAGGTGTGGGACAGCGCGGAGCTTTCGCACCCTCTCGGAGCACCCCACGTTTTCCCCAGCCCGGAAGCTCTAGGACCCCGTCCTTTGGGGGTTTATGGAGGCTTCGGGCCATAGGCATGACTGACTAAATCACTAGCCATTGGTGACAGACTTCCATCTCCAGCCCTTTTCTCCTCCCAGGAGGCTGGGCAGTGGGACTAAAAGTTCCAACCTTCTCAACACAAGGTTGGTTTCCCTGGCAACCAGCCCCCATCCTTAGGAAACTAGGGGCTTTCCAAAAGCACTTCATTAACATAATAAAAGACACCTCGTTCTTGTCACTTCTCATCCAGGGGTTTTAGAATTTCCATTCCGGAAATGGAGATGACGACCAAATACATATACTTCTTACTACAAATCGCAATCTTCTACATGCAGAAGGTCACCTCCCCTGAAGGAGCTGAAAATTCTGGCTACTCTTTCTTCACTTTCTCTCCCGCTAGACTCTGCCAGTTTGATGCCGGGGCCACCCGAGATCTGTCCCTTTCTGTCAGGAAAGCGAATGCTTTCCTTCAGAACTCCAAATTCCAGCACCTTCTATTGCCTCCCGTGGGCCGGAACTGGGGCACGTGGCCATGCCTGGCTGCAGGGAACACTGGTGTTGAACAGCGTGCCCGCTGTGGTGCAAGCCAGCAAGGGCGGAGGGAGTTGAGATGGCTCTGGCGAGCAGGTGACCGGTCCCAGGTTACACGTCAGGAAACAGAGGCTGGGCGAAGACAGGCGGCTTGCCCCAGGGGATGCAGCTGATGAGCGGAAGAGCTGGGTGTCGAACTTGATGTACGTTGGCTTTAAAAGTTCACATTGTTCCACTATGCCATTGTGGTGGTTTTTTAAATATATCCATAATTATTAGGTAATTCTCATTCCAAAACGGGATTCATTCCCTTCCCCTTGAGCGAAGGCCAGTTTTAGTAACTACTTTCTCACAAACGGGGTGAGAAGGACGTTCAAGTGCCAGATTCAGCAAATGAAAACGTGGGCCGTGCCGGAACGAAATGGCAGAAAGGGTCATCGTAGGCTTTCGAAACACGGATTGTCTTCCTGAATTCCCTCTAAAATGAAGGTAAAGCGCAAGAATAAATCATTCTCAAAGAAGCTAAAAGAAGTAGCCCAGATATTTAAGTGAAAGTTAAATATGTTGTCACAATCGTTTAATAACTTTGTATAATCTTCCTTGCTATAATGAGATAAAAATGTGTTTATCAAATATGTATAATCATTATCATGCTAAAATCTGAATTATTGTAAATTTTTTACACATTGTTAAAATTTTAATTCTGAATTATATAATCAAAGTAATTCTTTCTGATATTGTTTTATATAATAAAAACAGGAACACACACAAAATATGAGCTATTCCATTTTAAATTTTTAATAGTTTTTTGTTGTTGTTCTTGGTGCCTAAAATTAGTCATTTCTGCTAGCTTTTCTCCAGTGAACTTTTTGAAATCTTCCTTTATATTCTATCAGTAAGAAAACGACCCTGGAACATTAGAAAAACCCAACTAGAGAGAATGCTTTCATGAAGCACTGCCCCAGACTTTGAGAAGAAAGAAATCATTGACTTCCAAAATCATGTCTTCCTTCTCAAGAACACAGTGGAAAAACAAATTCTTTCCATTCAGTGAATCCCCAGTCTGGGGTCTGGGAAGCTTAGAGATGGTGAGATCCAACCTTGTGCTTTATTTCGCTCCTGGATCACTCTTTTTGAGGTTTATGGGCTATATATAGGGCTAGTGAGATATGATCCCCTTTTAAGAAACTCCTTTTCAGAAGCCAAAAATAAACAAAACAAAATAATAGCCAGAGAAAAAATCCTTCGCTGCTTCTCCCTCCCTGATGATCAGTGAGAAGAACGGGGAACTTCTGGCATCAGAGCCCGTGTCAACTCCCGCCTCCGATAAGGCAGCTGCACGATGAATGGGAACAGAGGGCACGGCCCCAGCCTGCTGGCGGCAGAGAAATAACCTAGTGGGTGGCAGCCGCAGGAGGAAGTCCTCAGACTGACTGACGGCTGCTGACTTAAAATCCGCACAGGAAAAGAGAAATAGCAAGACCTATTAAGTAAGCTGGGGGGTGGGGGTGGGAACAGGGCTAAGATTCCTGGGTCTTGGCTCTAAACGGTTCTTTTTAAGCAACGAGTGATCCTTTCTGCTTCTTACCTTATCGACAGAATGGATGAAGGTGGACTTGACTGTGTGTTTTTCGACTGGAGGACAGAAATACATGGAAAAGGAAGCAGTAGCTCCAGCCTATTTGATTCGGTATGTTTTCTAAAATAAAGGTAGCATAAAGTGGGGTAAAATATATACAGGATGCCCAGTTAAATTTGAGATACGTCATGAATATTTTTTAGTGTAAGTATATCCCGAGTAGTGCATGGAACCCAGTTACGCTAAAAAATTTCTTTGTTAATTTTCTGAAATTTCAGTTTAACCGGTATGTTGTATGGCAGCCGGCAACCCTGATGTGCGACCTCAGACACTAGGTCATAAAACGGATTGTTATTTCCTCTTTCTTTTCTCTTTGGATCACTCTCTCGGTGGGAGGCCAGCTGCCACTTTGTGGAGACCCCAGGCAACCCTCTGGAAAGACTCAGACGGTGAAATTCTGAGGCCTTTAGCAAGTAGCCAGCAGGGAATGCGGTCTCCTGCCAACGACCACACTCAGGCCGCAGAGGGCCACAACCGCAAGGAGCATCTTGACTACAAAGGCCTGAGCCTGAGACAGAGCCAGCCAACTAAGCAGAACTCCTGACCCGGACAGACTATGAGGTCAAAGCCATTTGTTGTTTTGAGCTACTAAGTTTGGACTAATTTGTTAGGTGGCAAGAGATTCCTAACGCCATATCACGTAAGTAGATGTTCGTCTATTCAGAATTCTCGTCGATCTTTCTGGCATATAACGAATCTTTTTGTTTAAAAGAGAATTTTCTCGTCTTTTGCTTGGAAGTGTCTTCTTCCTCTGAACAGCACTGTCCTGTCAAAGGCAGATCCAATACAGCACTGACCGCGATCTTGAAGGAAAATTTAGTCGAGACTAATGATTTTAGAGAAAATTTCAAGCAAAACAAAAACAAACACAAAACTAAGTACATTGAAATACACAGTAGCTTTCCAGTGTGCCTTACAGATTGCAAAATTTCACACTGATGTTATTCGATCATTGATATAAAGCAAGATTACGACCTGACATTAAAAAAAAAAAAAACCACAGGCTTTAAAGGGATCGGAATGTGCCCAAGGTCACACGGACACGGCGAGGATTCCAACACAGATCATTTGACACCCAGTACCTTCAAAGGTGCTGCCTCTTACATGGACAGTGCCTTTCTTTATGACACTGGTCATTGATCCTAAATGGTGGTGCGCTGCACGTGGTTTTCAATGTCAAAGATGTTGAAACACAGGGCAGAGAAACAGTCATCAATCACGGGAAGTCAAATCGCAAAAGCAAGCCCCTCTTGACCTCTGAAAAATGAGTTTAAATTTTTCTCATGATTTCAGCAGCCATGGCCGACAATGCCACCAGTGGTCAAGAGTTGGCTCGAACTCTCAGCAAATTCTGTCACACCATTTGACTTGACATTTCCCATCCTGAGAAACTCTCTCCAACAACAGCAGCAACAAAACGACAAATATTGGGATAAATCTGTCACCGGTAGGACACACAAAGACAACAGCAGGGTAAAAAGTAGAATTCCTGTGCTTCTCCTCTGGGGGTCTCATGTATGACTCCTCCTCTCCCTCCCTCCCCAGAAATACTGGGTGTCGGCAAAAGCCAGATCTTGTTGGTTTTGCTGTATAACTAACTCGTCACCACTCGTTTATGAATCGTACTATTCAACCCCCACATAAAATCGGTATCGGAACCGTGATTTTGAAGTCGGTCGCAGGAAAACCTCTGTTTTTCCTGCAAAAGTGTTACATATTGAATGGGCAATATTATAAATGGACAGGGAGCTCATTATAAAAGAGAAAGATGTCGAAGTTGGCTAGCAAAAATAAAAACAGTAAAATAAATTCGAGTAAATCGATTCAAGTAAATAAATGCAAGTCCCAGTCAGAAACCACGGTGGACGAGAGAAATAAGACACAGGAAGAGGAGTCGATGGGGACCTGGGGACAGTGCGTTGTTCTGACTTAAG
Organism: Pteropus medius; assembly: GCF_902729225.1. Classification (NCBI taxonomy): domain Eukaryota; kingdom Metazoa; phylum Chordata; class Mammalia; order Chiroptera; family Pteropodidae; genus Pteropus; species Pteropus medius. The sequence goes on along the minus strand of NW_024349803.1, from coordinate 23,248,288 downwards.
GAATCACGAACGTGGTAGGAAACCAGACAAGGGGAGACGCCCCTCCTGCTGAACGCTCCACGGTGGGTCCTTCGCTCCCGCTTGTCCTGGCGTTAGATGGGAAAACCCAAGCGTGAAGCGTTTGAGCCTAGGCTGCCATGACCAAGTACTGCAGACTGCGTGGCTTGTAAGCAACAGGAACCTATTTCTCACCATTTTGAGGTGAAAAGTCCCAAATCAGAGTGCCAGCCTGCCTGGGTCCCAGTGAAGACCCTTTTCCAGCTTGCGGATGGCCAACTTCTCATTGAATTCTTGACATGGAAAGCCAGAGAGAAGAAGCAAGCTCTTCCGTGACTTTTTTTTTTTTATGAAAAATTATTGGGGTGACATTGACTAATAAAATCAAATAAGTTTCAAGTGTACAATCCAACAGTACATCGTATAAATATTGCATTATGTGTTCACCAGCCAAAGTTAGATTTCCTTCCCCACTCACGAGTGTGCCACCCTCCTGATCTCATCCAATCCAAATGATCTCCCCAAAGACCCGCCACCCAATACTGTCACACCGGGAGATAGGGTTTCAATAAATGAAGTTCAAGAGGACACAGACATTGAGTCCATAGCATGAAGCAAGCAGTAATTAGAAGTGGAGCCACAAATTATCTAGTGTCCCCATCTCGGGAAGAGGCCGACGAAGAGCAACTCTGGGAGATAAAATGAAATAATAATACATCGAGAAGGAGAAGAACTGTCTACGGCCACCCTGAACGCGCCCAATGCCGTCTGATCTCGGAAGCTATGCAGGGTCGGCCCTGGTTAGTACTTGGAGGGGAGACCACCTAGGAAGACCAGGTGTTTAAGGTATAAAAAATTAAAAAAAAAAAAAAGGACTGTAAGCTGACAAGTTCTTTTTAATCTGTCAGGTCAACCAGGCTGCCGCCTCCCCTAAAAAAAAAAAAAAAAAAAAAAAAGTTTAGTTATAAACAAAAAGCAAACTTGAACTTATACCATCAAGTGGATTTCTAGATTTCGTCGATCTGTTGTTTCACTCCCCGATGCTAGTCGGGTCATTAGAAAGAAAAATAATGTAATCGGCCTCTTCAAATATTTTTACGGTGGCCTTCGAACATCAAGGTCTTTGATTTCTAATTTATCTCACAAAGAAATTGAAGTAAAAGTATCAAACAGCTGTCAAAGTTCAGACACAATCCCACACGAAGAATTCTGACCCAGTCACGGGGCGTGGGGCTGCGAAAGATGGTAAGATTCACGCCCGCGTTCCAGTCTGATGTGGAGAGGCCACCGCCTTCGAAGTGGGAGAAACGGCTGCCTCCAGTGAACCCTTAGGTGACTCCTGAAAACACCCTCCCGTGTCTCCATTTCACGACCTTCAGCTCCAAATTCCCAAAAGGGGGATGAAGTGAAATTGGCAGGGGACTAACGACAGCCCCAGACACCCACACCCCGTCCTAGAGCGCTCCCCTGCGACGCGTCCTGAGTGCCTGTCACCCATGACGCAGCCCTGGGCGGCCTCCCCAAGTGGGGACCCGTGTCCTGCACCGCAGGGGGTCCTTGGCCCTGTGCAGCAAGGACTTCAAGAGCGAGCCAGGGCGCAGACAAAGAAAAGTCCATCCGAGAAGGAATGATGCTGGACAGCGCAGCTGTCTCCTCTCAGAGTAAGAGGGTGAGTCCGCGGCGTCTACAGAGCGGGGTTTAGAGACGATTTTTAAGTTTCTATAAAAAATGACTGATTATAAGGACTGAAGAACGGAGTGAATGGCTGGGTTCATCTTTCACTTGTGCAAGGCACAGCTTAAAGTCTCTGTTTCCCTTCCATGGTGCGTGCGGGCGAGCAGTTAATAGAAGCATCGGTAGAAATCTTCCTTTGTTCTGTAGGTTCCCGTGCTCTGGCCTCATGACAATGATGGCTAATCAACCAGCGTCTGAGTCCAAGGCGGCGGGCTCCGAATTCCTCTTGGCTTGATATTGAGTTAGTCTAGATGGTTCCCAGGCCTCTTTCTTAAATTATCGGTCCTCGAAACAGCTTTGTATCTCCCCCGATCCACACCACTCAAGCAGGCGTTGGCTGTTCGCATTCAATAAAAGGCCCTTTTATTGAGCATTGTTGGTGTCCCAGACAGCGCGCACGGCACGAGGAACACAATGTTGAGCGAGACGTGCATGATGTCTGACTTCTTGGAATTTATATTCCTCTACTGGTTCTCGACTAGGAAAAACAGTCACCCACACAGGACATTTGGAAATGAATGGCAGGATCTTTTGTTGTCTAATGACTGGCATTTAGCGAGCAACATATGGGATAAATTTAATACAGCGAAGCATCGTCCTGAGCAAAATGCCAAAAGCTCTCTGACGAATAGGCGGCTACGCTCTGATGTGTTAAGTGCTGCTATCGGGGCACAGGATGCCTTGGCCAGCGCATGTCAGAGGCGCCGACACGCGACGGAGACCCAAGGAGCCAGCCAGCGGCATCCGAGCTGAAAGCAGCCGATGGAAGGTGGTGGCCAAGGCAGCTGAGTGTCAGACAGTTTTCTAAAATTATCGAACGGGTAACAAAGTATACGAACAAAAGATAAATGATGTTGTTAATCCCTCGTTTTAAGCCATTAATTGTTGGATCAAGGGCGAGAACTCTCTGTAACGGTATTTTAGCCGAGTATAGTCAGCTATTTACGTTTCAATTTTGCCTCGTTTGAAGGAAGAGAGAGAAACCTCCCACACGTTAAAGGCTACACTGAGCGTGTCCCGGACGGCGCGAACCGTTTCCGGCTGACCTCCCTCTTCTCTCTGCTGTGTTTTTAAACTTCGACCCCAGCTGCCATTCGCCAGGGAGCAGGCATGCTTTTCACTAATACTCTGAGCCTCCGCATAAATAACGGGCCGCAGACTAAATCTGAATAAAATGACACCACGGATTTACCACCGCACAGTCCCAAGTCCTCCCAAAGTCTGAGAGGCTCTACCGGTTAGAGGAACAGCTGTTACCTGTTTTCCTCAAGTCTCAGCTCTAACTTGGCTGAAAAGATTCTACCGAACGTAATTGTTACCTTGCTGCACCCAAGACTTGTCGAATGTCCCCCAGAGAGCTGCTCTCGGCTACAGGCAAGGATGGGTGTCCCTTGGGGACAGGATCGGACGCAGACACCAGCAACGTCCAAAATGTGTAGACGGCCTCTGTGGGTCAGTTAAAATTTCAAATAAATAAGTAAAATACGACGCATGCATACTCTTCTTCCCTCCCGGTGATGTGAGGGAAAGTCGGAGAGGGACGGGGCGGGGGAGGCGAGCTGCGGCCGGGGCTCCCCAGCACGTGACCTCCTCTTCGGCAGTCAGCGCACCCAAAGGCAGAGGGCGCCACGACCGGAAGGATCTTGGCAACAGCCCGGAAGAGCGAGTGAGCGTGGGAGCCGGGAGGGCCTAGTCCGCGTGCCACGCGGGGACCGGGCAGAGCCACGCGGGGAGCGCGGCGCAGGGCGGCTGAGTGTGCGCTGTGGGGTGAGGCCCCGACTCCCTGTGTTTCATCCCACGTGGCTCCGATCTCCTCCCAGGGGATAGCGAGGGCCCCGAAAACGCCCGGATCGCGAGTGTGATGAGCACGACAGGCACACGTGGTGCTCAGCGCACCACCCGGCACTAGTGAGTGCCCAAGAAACATCGGCTGTCAGACTTACCCCGAGCTGAGCGAGGCCTCCCTAAGCACAAGTCCTGGCCCATGGCTGAGGCGTCGGCCGGCTCTCTGGGAAACCCTCCTCCGCCTCATCTCGGCCCTGGGCGCTGGGCTGGGGCAGGTCGGGAGGCCTGGGTGGGCCTGGGGGATGCATTCTGGCTGCTTGTCCAAACCCCTCTACGTGCGGGCCTCAAACCCCAAACCAGAGCCCTCACTGTTAGATCCATCTCGGAGCCCCCTGGAGGTGTTAGATGGCAACCCCCATTTCTGGATGTGAAGGTACCCCAAATCACAGACCTCGATGCTGAAAAAAACCCTCAGGTACCTTCCAGTCTGATGGTCTAGCTTGATGACGGAATTCTCGAGAACACGGCCTGATCCTTTACTACTGTTGGCAGTTTTCAGAGGGACGTATGTCCTACTGCAGCGCGACACACACGTCAAGCTCCACGGATGCTGGGAAGCTGGGAGGAGCACCGTTTATTGGTCCCTAGAGCTCATCTCTGTCACACGGGGTGGCCTTTGGCCGAGACCTCTGTGAAGCGGTCGCGCGACGGTGCCTTTACCACTGCACCGACGGTGCCGACAGCCGAGACGCAGTGAGCGAGCGCTTTCTACGCAGACAGACGGCCGGCACCTCACGTCACCTCCTCGCAACGTCTTGGAGAAACGGTTACCTGTACCGTCCGTCCTCCCCATTTTACATCCCCCACTGTGGGAAAACCGTAATCCGCCCCAGGCCACCGAGGACGCAGACAGTGACGCCACGCTCCGGAGCCCGGCAGTCCCAAGCCGCACAGTCCGTCTGTGCTCTCGACGCCTCGGGGCCTCTGGAAGATAAATGAATTTCTAACAAACTGCCGCCCTTCCTTCAGAATTCCTACCCGAGCAAGTGACGATAGGGTGCTGGGTGTTTTAATTTTCCCTTCTCCTTAGGTTTTCAAGGCCATGGTCGGAGGAGGTCCCTTGAAATGCACATGTGAGCGCGCAGCCAACATAAGTCAAGTGCGTGGGCGTGATGAGAACAGAGAGCCTGCTCTAACGCGGCTGCCACGCCTGCAGATCGTCCCCTCCGACGAGACCACCAAGCCGAGGGCGCTTATTGCCAAAGAAGAGCCAAACTGTGTGTTTACCAACACTTGGGAAAAATGAAGTTCAAACCCCAGACCAGACATTAAATATCATTACATAAGGCACCAGAGCTGTCAACTCCTTTCAAGGCTTAACGGCCAAATTAGCAATAAATTCTGACAGCCCCGTCTATCAGCTCTGTTCAGTCCATCCGATGGTGACATCATGTTTCTTTGCGGGCCCAGGGAACGCACACTTGCCAAAGGAAAAAATAAATGCATTTGATTAAATTTGGTTTTGAATAATTCGTTCATTGAAACTCTTGGGCTCACAAAAAAAAAAAAATGGCCTTTCTATTTTATAGAAATCACTATGTGAAATATCGTTATGGCTGCTCAGAGAACCCCTGGAAATAAATAAATTTAAGTCGGCACATTTAAGGAAGCCATTAAGAGGGACTAACGACCGCCCCTCCAATTACCCCTCCGACAGAGCCGACGTGGCCACCTGCCAAAAGCCGGCTCCCTCCCGCAGGCGCTGGCCATGGCCGCTGTGTGGCTTGATGTTGGGAGCCCAGATGGGGGGATCGGGGTCCTCGCGCCTACCCAGCCAGCCCAGGAGCCTGACGTGGCTTACGTAAGGACGCAATCTGGACAGGAGGAGCCAGGGACTTTTAAAAGCCCTGCAGCCTCGTAGGGGGCATCCTTCGCAGGCGTGTGCCGCCTGCTGGCAGACACAGCAGTCCGCCTGGGTCCTAGGGGACACGTTCCAAGACCCCTGTGGACGCCTGGACCCACGAGAGTGCTGAGCCCCATGCAGTCTGTTTTTGCCTCTGTGTACACACCTATGATGCAGCTTCTCTTATAAATTAGGCAGGGAAGAGATTAAGAACAATAACAGAACAATTATAGCAATATACCGTAAGCAAAGTTATGTGAATATGGCCTCTCTCTCTCTCAAAATCTGTCATTGTACAGTAGGTGCTCGCTCAACATTGTGGGCAGCGTCTTGGAAACGGTGGCGTTAAGCGGAACGGTGACTAACGACAGCACCTGGACCCTGGGCTAAGGGGTGGAAACGAGGGCTAAGTTCCCACGACATATTTCCAGTCAGAAAAACATCACCAAACTTCTAAATAAAGACCCCAAACCCGTCTCATGTTGAGCACTGAAATACATGTGAGCTCTACGCACATTTAAGAAAGACGGATATAAACAAGTGGGCTAAGGACGTCCCAGCCTGCTGACCCTGGCCCAGCTTGGGGTCTCAGGTGGCCGAGCTGGTCTCCGCAGCTCAGGGCACCGGCGGGAACACTGGCCGGGTCCCCCACCCCTCCGTCCCGGGGCCGCTCGCACCCGTCGGCTCGCCCTCACTCGGATGACCTGAACACGCCAGGCCCCCCTCTGGGACACGGGAGGGAACCGGGGTCCCCGGAGATCACCCACGTGGGTGTGAGAGGGTGTTCTCACCCGACACCCCGGCGGCTCCGGCCGGAATCGGCTTTTTCCTCTTAACGACGTTATAACTAAAGGACAGTGAGCAGGTGACGACGTGCAGGGTCCTGCTGTACTTACCATCCTCGCCCCGGTGATGGAGGAGACGGGAGCTGTCTCCCGGGGCGACGGCTTTCGCCTACTCCCCCCAAAGGGAGCGCTTTCCGGCTTCTCCTTGGCACATCCGAGCAGCCAGTGTCGCTACTCTCGCACTTTGGGGCCTCTGTGAAGAAAAACTAGGGTGACCGGAACACAGACATGGAGACATCACGCCGGTCGACGTGAGAACCCGGATGGCAACTGAGAGGCAAACGGGCGGGCAGCAGCGGACGCCGGGCAAAGGGACGGCTCCACCCCCCACACCGCGGCGCAGATTCCCGCATGCCACTCAGAGCGACGCGCAGCATGAAACTCACACATTGTTTCTTTCCGGAATTTTCCATTTAATATTTTCAGACTGCAGTGGATCGCAGGTAACTGAAACCGTGAAGAGTGGAAGCACAGGGAAGGGGGCACTGCTGTACCCCACTACCCCGTGCTGGTTACCCCAGCATCTCTAGAGAGCTGAGAAGGCCGGCTCCAGACCCGCGTGGCATCTGAGTGACAAGGCAGAGCCCACGCCTCTCCTCCAGCCCTGCTCGTGGGCGCATTAGCGTGGTGTAGATGTCATCGTAGCTCTTAACTGCGCCATGAAAACGTGAGTAGTAGCATTGGTGACCCCTCCAGGTCACCTCGGCAACCAAGGCCCCTGCAGACGAGTCGCGGCTGAGCCAGGGTCCCCAAACAAGGGCGGTGAACTTTTTTGTTCTGCTTTGCACGGATCAATAAACCAGTGATGACGGGAATAGACACATCTCCCTCGCTTCGAAACAGCGCGGGACTCCACTGAGATCAACATAAGCTCCTGCTTGCTGATCAACTTAATTGCACTTGATGGCCGGGAGTCAGGGAAACGGACTTCCCTGCGGTGTGTGACAAAAAAACCTGCACGTGCTACGCACGCTGAGCCCACGATGCCTGCGGTTGCCAGTCATGCCACCACAAAGCTGCTCGTAGGCGCGCGTGTCCAGGACAAGGACGACTTAGTCTCGCCGTGGGCCCCTTTGACCACACGATGTCCAGTATATGAGATTCACCTCTGAATTCCATCTTTTAAGAATGCAAACAATGACTGAGAGGGGAGGATGTGTGGACAGCAAGGGCTAACCCCTTCTGCAGCTTCGGAGAGGTCGAGGCGCCTCCCCAAGTTCACGTGACTAGTAAGAGAGAATGCAGACTTTGAGTCAAGGTCATGTAAGAGAGAATGCAGACTTCAGGTCAAGGTCATGTAAGAGAGAATGCAGACTTTGAGTCAAGGTCATGTAAGAGAGAATGCAGACTTCAGGTCAAGGTCATGTAAGAGAGAATGCAGACTTCGAGTCTGGGCTCGGCTAATCCACGTTTTATTGCATTATGCATCCTGTTTTCTTAACCATATCGATTGGCTTTTTCATGTGAACCCATACATGCTTTTTTTTTTCTTCAAATAAAATCCATATCTATTTAAGGTGTTTAACATGATGTTTCATATACATACACATAGTGAAGTGATTACTACAGTCAGACTAATTCACATACCTGAGAGGAGTAACTACTGACTTCGAAAAGCCTAAAAACGCCCTGTAATGACCTCGGCAGAGCCCAGCCCTGGAAATCCACCGACTTTGGAAAAACGATGAAGGATGAAGCGTGGCGGCCGGGTCTGGCCAGACCTCGCTGCCGCAATGGCTAACACAGCTCTGTCCCTCCATGCAGAATGGCACATTTGCAAAGCTGCATCTGCAAGCAGGGAACGAGACCCTGGTTTGAAAGGCCAGGCAGAGAGAGGTCCTCTGCACGGACATCTGCGGGCTGGCCATCCCCAGGTCCCTCCCCATTGCAGTCAGATAGGCCCCCGGTCACCACTCCTAGAGACACGCACTGGACACGAACTAGAATCAGGGCAGGGCAGGGACAGAGGCAGGGTCGGCCCTGGGCACCGCGGTGACAGACACGGAAACGCACCGCCCACATCCCCTGCGGCACAAGCCTCGCTCCCCGGCTGCCGGGAGCACGGTCAGCAGAGAGCACCCAGCTGACAGCGTCCCCAGGCCCAGCGAGGGTCTGCAGGACCCCGGGGTCTCCGGAGCGTGGCCTTGCTGGGGTCGTGCCTTTCCCGCGGCAGCCCTCGTCCAGGTGCCTGGCCATCAGGCCCAAGCAGGACGCTGCGGGGCGGTTCCGACCAGCGCCCCCCAGGCCGGCCGCGGCTCCGCTGGGCGGCGCCACACGCCGGCTTCATCCTCCGCCATCCTGTTCGCCATCCCTTTCCTGGCTGTCGCTGGCCAGCGAATGTCCAGCGTCAGGAACGCCACGTCAGACGCCTCCTCTCGAGAACCCAGCCAGTGACGATCGCCTCTTCTTCAGCTCCGTGCCTGTTCTCACGTCACCCTCTTTTATCCCATCGCCCCAACATCAGGTG
>NW_024349803.1:23222458-23239546 GCF_902729225.1 Pteropus medius | reverse complement strand
CCCTGTGGACGCCTGGACCCACGAGAGTGCTGAGCCCCATGCAGTCTGTTTTTGCCTCTGTGTACACACCTATGATGCAGCTTCTCTTATAAATTAGGCAGGGAAGAGATTAAGAACAATAACAGAACAATTATAGCAATATACCGTAAGCAAAGTTATGTGAATATGGCCTCTCTCTCTCTCAAAATCTGTCATTGTACAGTAGGTGCTCGCTCAACATTGTGGGCAGCGTCTTGGAAACGGTGGCGTTAAGCGGAACGGTGACTAACGACAGCACCTGGACCCTGGGCTAAGGGGTGGAAACGAGGGCTAAGTTCCCACGACATATTTCCAGTCAGAAAAACATCACCAAACTTCTAAATAAAGACCCCAAACCCGTCTCATGTTGAGCACTGAAATACATGTGAGCTCTACGCACATTTAAGAAAGACGGATATAAACAAGTGGGCTAAGGACGTCCCAGCCTGCTGACCCTGGCCCAGCTTGGGGTCTCAGGTGGCCGAGCTGGTCTCCGCAGCTCAGGGCACCGGCGGGAACACTGGCCGGGTCCCCCACCCCTCCGTCCCGGGGCCGCTCGCACCCGTCGGCTCGCCCTCACTCGGATGACCTGAACACGCCAGGCCCCCCTCTGGGACACGGGAGGGAACCGGGGTCCCCGGAGATCACCCACGTGGGTGTGAGAGGGTGTTCTCACCCGACACCCCGGCGGCTCCGGCCGGAATCGGCTTTTTCCTCTTAACGACGTTATAACTAAAGGACAGTGAGCAGGTGACGACGTGCAGGGTCCTGCTGTACTTACCATCCTCGCCCCGGTGATGGAGGAGACGGGAGCTGTCTCCCGGGGCGACGGCTTTCGCCTACTCCCCCCAAAGGGAGCGCTTTCCGGCTTCTCCTTGGCACATCCGAGCAGCCAGTGTCGCTACTCTCGCACTTTGGGGCCTCTGTGAAGAAAAACTAGGGTGACCGGAACACAGACATGGAGACATCACGCCGGTCGACGTGAGAACCCGGATGGCAACTGAGAGGCAAACGGGCGGGCAGCAGCGGACGCCGGGCAAAGGGACGGCTCCACCCCCCACACCGCGGCGCAGATTCCCGCATGCCACTCAGAGCGACGCGCAGCATGAAACTCACACATTGTTTCTTTCCGGAATTTTCCATTTAATATTTTCAGACTGCAGTGGATCGCAGGTAACTGAAACCGTGAAGAGTGGAAGCACAGGGAAGGGGGCACTGCTGTACCCCACTACCCCGTGCTGGTTACCCCAGCATCTCTAGAGAGCTGAGAAGGCCGGCTCCAGACCCGCGTGGCATCTGAGTGACAAGGCAGAGCCCACGCCTCTCCTCCAGCCCTGCTTCGTGGGCGCATTAGCGTGGTGTAGATGTCATCGTAGCTCTTAACTGCGCCATGAAAACGTGAGTAGTAGCATTGGTGACCCCTCCAGGTCACCTCGGCAACCAAGGCCCCTGCAGACGAGTCGCGGCTGAGCCAGGGTCCCCAAACAAGGGTGGTGAACTTTTTTGTTCTGCTTTGCACGGATCAATAAACCAGTGATGACGGGAATAGACACATCTCCCTCGTTTCGAAACAGCGCGGGACTCCACTGAGATCAACATAAGCTCCTGCTTGCTGATCAACTTAATTGCACTTGATGGCCGGGAGTCACGGAAACGGACTTCCCTGCGGTGTGTGACAAAAAAACCTGCACGTGCTACGCACGCTGAGCCCACGATGCCTGCGGTTGTCAGTCATGCCACCGCAAACCTGCTCGTAGGCGCGCGTGTCCGGGACAAGGACGACTTAGTCTCGCCGTGGGCCCCTTTGACCACACGATGTCCAGCATATGAGATTCACCTCTGAATTCCGTCTTTTAAGAATGCAAACAGAATGACCGAGAGGGGAGGATGTGTGGACAGCAAGGGCTAACCCCTTCTGCAGCTTCGGAGAGGTCGAGGCGCCTCCCCAAGTTCACGTGACTAGTAAGAGAGAATGCAGAATTCAGGTCAAGGTCATGTAAGAGAGAATGCAGAATTCAAGTCAAGGTCATGTAAGGGAGAATGCAGACTTCAAGTCAAGGTCATGTAAGGGGAGAATGCAGACTTTGAGTCAAGGTCATGTAGAGAGAATGCAGACTTCAGGTCAAGGTCATGTAAGAGAGAATGCAGAATTCAGGTCAAGGTCATGTAAGAGAGAATGCAGACTTCGAGTCTGGGCTCGGCTGATCCACGTTTTATTGCATTATGCATCCTGTTTTCTTAACCACATCGATTGGCTTTTTCATGTGAGCCCATACATGCTTTTTTTTTTTCTTCAAATAAAATCCATATCTATTTAAGGTGTTTAACATGATGTTTCATATACATACACATAGTGAAGTGATTACTACAGTCAGACTAATTCACATACCTGAGAGGAGTAACTATTGACTTCGAAAAGCCTAAGAACGCCCTGTAATGACCTCGGCAGAGCCCAGCCCTGGAAATCCACCGACTTTGGAAAAACGATGAAGGATGAAGCGTGGCGGCCGGGTCTGGCCAGACCTCGCTGCCGCAATGGCTAACACAGCTCTGTCCCTCCATGCAGAATGGCACATTTGCAAAGCTGCATCTGCGAGCAGGGAACGAGACCCTGGTTTGAAAGGCCAGGCAGAGAGAGGTCCTCCGCACGGACATCTGTGGGCTGGTCATCCCCAGGTCCCTCCCCATTGCAGTCAAATAGGCCCCCGGTCACCACTCCTAGAGACACGCACTGGACACAAACTAGAATCAGGGCAGGGCAGGGACAGAGGCAGGGTCGGCCCTGGGCACCGCGGTGACAGACACGGAAACGCACCGCCCACGTCCCCTGCGGCACAAGCCTCGCTCCCCGGCTGCCGGGAGCACGATCAGCAGAGAGCACCCAGCTGACAGCATCCCCAGGCCCAGCGAGGGTCTGCAGGACCCCGGGGTCTCCAGAGCGTGGCCTCGCTGGGGTCGCGCCTTTCCCGCGGCAACCCTCGTCCAGGTGCCTGGCCATCGGGCCCAAGCAGGACGCTGCGGGGCGGTTCCGACCAGCGCCCCCCAGGCCGGCCGCGGCTCCGCTGGGCAGCGCCACACGCCGGCTTCATCCTCCGCCATCCTGTTCGCCGTCCCTTTCCTGGCTGTCGCTGGCCAGCGAATGTCCGGCGTCAGGAACGCCACGTCAGACGCCTCCTCTTGAGAACCCAGCCAGTGACGATCGCCTCTTCTTCAGCTCCGTGCCTGTTCTCACTTCACCCTCTTTTATCCCATCGCCCCAACATCAGGTGGCCAGAAAGGCTTCACTGGCGAGGAGGTTCTGGTCTAACTTGTACCGACTGTAAAGCACGTGCCACGTGTAGCAAATGAGCACTGGACACGGCGCTGGCGCCAGCTAGCGGAGTGGCTCTGGGCTCGCGAACGAAGCCCTCCCAGCCCGCTTCCTCCTCCGTCAGGGACGATGTTGCCATCTTCACGATAGGGCAGAATTACACGCAAGAGTTGCATGCAACCGCATGTGCGAAGCACCTAACACAATGCTCGGTACACAGGTGTCTAGTAACTGATTCGTTGCTACGGCCCCTTTGAAACATGACACGCACTTTTCTGGTATTCTAATTTACCTTTCCAGGTATTTATTTCTTACTTCTCCCATGAGACCTTAAAATTCTGGAGAGCAGAGACTCTGTTCTGTTTACTTCACCTAGATCTTCCATAAAGTGCCAAGACTGGCTGGAAATATGTCAAAGTAGCAACTACACAGTGACCAACCAGAAGCTAGGTTCTGGGTATGTCACAGTTACAATGGCAGGTGTGACATCGAACTGCGTATGCGCAGGTATGAAGACCTCAACGTAGCTTTTGCTTTCTACTCAGCACTGCAAGAGGAAATGCATAATGGTCAAATAATGTACAGCAGACATTGGGGTTGGCACCCCAATGTCCATCCCAGGCCAGGAGACCAGTCTACTCTACTCACACCTCATTCAGGTCCCCTGGGATGCCATGGGCCCTAGGACGGGCACAGGTCTTCACTTGGCCCAAGCACACTGAAGAGAAGGAATGAAGTGTGTGGGGACCACTGGTTAAAGCCATTCGTGTCTAGGTTTCTGTGACTGTGAATCTGCGGCTGGGAGGGCCCTAACGGAGAGGTGAGGCCACCGGTTAGCATACCGCCCTATCTACCCGGGCTGTCTTGTATTCTTAGAGCCCTACTGGAATTGTTGCGTTTTTAGCAGAAAGAGTCCGTCGAATCTGAGCTCCTCACTTGCAGGTTAGGGAACCGAGGCCCAGAAAGGCTGTCGAGCCTCTTGAAACCCGGCATCCAGGCACTAACCCCTTCATTCAGCAGTGTTGACAGGTGTCTGCTACGTACCAAGCACTGGGCTCTTGCCTTGGCATCATGGTGGCTCCAAAACACATCATGAACATGAACTCTCACGGCAGTGTTTGCAAACTGAGCCAAAGGACAATAGTAAATGTTTCGCGAGTCTCTGTTAAGGTGGAGACATCGGCAGAATGCCACAGACACTCCTTACCAAGCAAGAAAGAAGGGCGGTGGCCTAAGGAAGGGACGTGAGGACACGCGAACGCCCAGCTGATTGGAAAGATTTATCAGACTTCGAAAGAAAACCCGGAGCCCTCAGCGGGGAGAGCGAGCAGGATTAGCCGTGCTCGGTCACTACTTCTGGGTATAGAACTGTAAAATGCATTCCTTTAAAAATCATATAAAAATGAAACAAGAAAAATAAATGGCATTTTACTAAAGGCGTATGTACCAGACCTCAAAGTCAGGAGGATCGCAGTCCATCTCCACCACTGAAAGGAACGTAGGCTGGCGTAAAGGGAGCCGAAAGCGGGCACCGATTCCTCAGTCACGCCAGCCAAGGCTCGTGTGGAGTCTGCCCGCTTTTTTTTAAACACAAATGCAGCATTTCTAGAGTGGAGATTCTCAGCAGAACGGGGAGCCACTGGACCCATTGTGGTTTCAACTCTATCGGCACTATCCTGGTGACCTCGAGGGGGACAGTGTCCACAAGGAGACGAGCACGTGGGAGCCAACTTGGACAGAGCCGGACTGGGTGGGTGGGTCACAGTGCCCCCCACACTCAGCCCCTTCTGAGGGAGGCACTTTCTGGAGCAGGAAGGTCATCTTCTGGACACAGGACAGAAGGTGGCCTCACTCGAGCATTTTGCATGTGGTGTCATTTCCTTTCCTGTGTCTACGCTTTGCATGCATGGAGCAAACGCTTAGTGAGTGTCACAAGTCTCTTTCTGGGTCCCAGGCAAACGTGAAGAAACAAACCCCAAATCTGCCATCAAGGAGCTATGTGTCACCTCCATACATAAAATGACAAAAAGGATTTCTTTCTAAACATCCGTATCACTCTTCTTTCTAAATGCCCATGTGCTTATTATATGGTGAATGCTTATTATATGATTAATAAGAACTGTTGACAAAACAGACCCACGATCGCCATACACACACTCACCCCCTGCTGCAAAAAGGTCTCTCCAAGTCAGAAACTATAGCTCATCCAGAGATAGGTAGAAATATGCCTTCCCGCAATGAGGCCTTAGCTAATGCAGCCAGATTTCAAACTGCTCACCCACACCTAAGGCCACCTAAAGTCTCACACGATGGTCATTAAACATCTCCTAGCCACCCGTGCATGAAGAAGACTGTGAGTGTGCAAACTGGCGTGCACCCAGCAAAGGCAATCTGAGCACGTGGTGCCTGCTACTTTCACTTAAAAGATGTTTCCCTTGCTGCCTGGAGACTGTCGCGAAATGTCACCAGCCAGGGCAAAAGAGCCGCCACTTTTATTAAAACAGAGCACACAAATAAACCCCCCCAAAAAGAAAAAGAAAAACATATCTCCCGGTGGAAGCAAGGGACAGGTCGCAGGAAAGTGACATGAAGATGGAACACTCGGTGGTGACCCGAAGGAGGATTCTGAGCCACGGGTTCACTCCAATGACCAATGACGGGGAGGGGCCGAGGAGCAGGGCGGAAGGCAGCTCCGGCCAGAGCCGGCACCGACTTACTGGCTTCCGGCCGTCAGGGGCGGACCAGGGAGAAGACCGCAGGGAAGCGACAAAGGGAGGGAAAGCATTCAAAGGAAAAATGCAGCCTGGTCCCTCGCAGGGTTTCAGAGACAGCCCGGGGCATTTAAACTGTCGGGGCAGCAAACAGTCTCTAAACACGGCCCTGGACGCTTCTCCGCACGTAAGGGCCATTGCTCCCCCTCCCCAGGGACACGACCTCCCCACTCTGCTTCTCCTCCGTCCAGGGCAGCGTGGTTCTCACCCACCCCCTGCGCATTTACACGCTCTGTCCCCGCCTGGCGCAGGCCCCACTAGAGGAGCCTGCTCAGGGGAGCTTTGCAGAATGACACGGGACACGCGCGCAGTGGCCGGTGACGCCAGAGCTTCGAAAGACTAGTCCCGCAAATGTTGCTGGAAAATCCACCCGGTAGTCTGGGTTCTGGAAAGAGCACTCTTCGTCAGTGACAGGAACGACAGGTGGAAAGGGAACCTACGTAGGGGGAAGAAAAGTCCCTCTCTGTGGGGTGTGATGCATGCGGAAGCCACCCCAGGAATAAAGCCCTAAGGAACAAAAGCGGCCTGGAGCAAACGCAAGGCAGGCTGCGCAGGGCCGGCGAACTGAGTCCGACTATTTAACGTTTAAAGATATCGTGAAGTGTCCCTTTCGATCTACAAAGTCCCTGCCGAGAACGTCAGGGTTCCCAGGAACGGCCGAGGGCTCGGCTTGCCGCCCCCATCTGCGGTAACGCAGAGGTTGCTGGCGCGTGTCACGACTTGCCACGCTTTGGTCTCCCGTCACCACTACCATGGCAAATAGCTATTTTTTCATAGTTTTTATTGTTTTATAATTGTTGTAAAATTCCACGCCTGCCACTGAAATGCTTTCTTCCTATTTTCCCACTGAATTCTATTTTAAGTGACCCTGTAAACAATATTTCTCTGCTTGAGATCATTGGATAATCTACGACTGAGAAATAAGCACTTTCCTCGTTGTGGTCCCTTCTTTCTTATCTCTGACAGCCCCATGAGGTCACACGCATCTGTCCTTCGAGCAATATCAGCAGTTAATGATTCATGTTCAAAGGCTGAAGGTTATGTAATTAACAAAAGGCAACGTTTTTACAGAAGCCATTTTTGCTTTCAAGTTATTAGCACCCCGTACATATAAAGGCCGAATAGCACGCAGGTCTCCAAGCTTGTGGTGTGCTATTACTTTAAAACTTTCCAACTTCATTTCCTCTGACCCAAACTTCAAGTCACTAAAAATGTACTATTTTCATTTGATTCATTCTGATTTATCGGTGCCTTTACAGGATAGTTCACACATCGCATCCTCTAATTTGGTCATAAAAATCACATTTCGGCTTTTATTAAACTATGCATTCCATTAATAAAAATAATACTAGCATATTTTCTGTGAAGTGTATTCTTAATAGGATCAGTCATTAACAAAATCAAAATCTCTTAACTAGTCCGAGTCTCGTAATGTAAATGATGGTGTAGGCTTAGTATTTCCTCAATTGCAGATATTTTGAAAAATTTCTGATACTTTATCACCGCGACATCATGAATTTCTATAGAGAGGCTGGCATATAAATAATACTGTTTCAGTATTTCCAAATAATTTCCACTGGTGCAGTAGGTGTGTGTTTCTGAAGCCGGTGGCTTTGGGACTGGCGACGGTCCAAACACATCCGATAAAACGTTTGTCGATTCGTCACGGTCTGAGATCTCGAACCGGAGTCGATCCGAGAGTGGACAGCTCCCTCCTCCATGACGCCCGGGGCTTCGCACACCCGTTTATTTTCACTGCTCAGGTGCTTGTCTGTGTTCACACCAGCACCAGGGATGGGCTCTCTGCACTGGTTAAAAACATACTCTCGGCTGAACACTGTCCCAGTTTGGACTCTGTCATCTTGCTCTCTATTGCACGTAACTTGGGACGAGTTACTTGAACCCCAAGTGCGGCTTCCTTCTCTGGTCGACGAGCACAATGGCATCTATGTGTCTCATAAGGCTGACGGGAGGGATTGAGGCGGTATATTTAGAGCGGCACTCACTTGGTTAAAACTCACCGAATGTTAGTTATTACTATTTGCGTCCCTAGTACCCACGAGCCAGAAATCAGAATACTGTACTTAACGTTTACTAAGAGAGTAAACACATGCATTCGTGAGCCAAGCACTAGTATTTTTCTGTTTACAGACGAGTCAAACCAGCTTGAGCCAAAGAAAGGAACCCGCCCGACGTTAGGGAGCTAGAAAGTGGCAGAAGCGATTTTCCAGCTTGAGTCAACCTGTGTCCACCCTACTGCGGAAATCTGGCCAGCTCCCAGGCAGGTAGGTCTCTGAGCTTGCTACTCACTGAGGCAACATCTAAGTTTTAAAAATGAACTAAGTGAATTTTTTTTAAAGGACCGATTAAAAAATTATTGGGCAGAAACGACAAGGTTCTTTCTCAAATCACAGCCAATTTATCTGCCGAGGAGCAGTAGTTATGCTGCTGGGACTTTGTTCTCAAACCCTCTCCCGACCTCAGAAAAACAGGGGACAGGTGATATCCTGACACCTCGCTTTCCCACTTAAGTGTCTGCCACTCTCGATCTGTGTCAAAATGGGTTTTCGGAGGAGACGCGTGGCAACTCAACAGATCAAACCCTTCTGGAAAACCCCGTGCATCTTGAAAGCCTGCACACCTGAGCGTGCCTGTCCCCCTGTGCACCCCGAAGGCTTGGCTCGGAGCGGGTGTCCGCACTCCTCGGTGATGATGACTGGGGTTCCCAGCAGCCCGCTGCTGTGACGGAGGGATGTTGTACAGGAAGGAAGTTCACTCCCGGGGCGGTGAAATGCTTCCTGTTTGTCCATCTGGTACCAGGCATTACTGGGATCGATGTTCTTCATTCGTACCTTGTAAGGAGGATCCAGTTTTCACTCTGAAAGCCCCGCCGCCTTCCCGCCCTGACAGAGCTGTAACTTTTCCTCACGTGGTCTCAAAAGAGAGGCTTCGGCTCACGTTAGAGTTTCCATGGTGCCTCATCTGTCTACCTCTTAGAGGACGTCATTCTCAAAGTGCGTGCGCACAAGACTTCTCTCTTCTCTTTCATACCTCATATAGAGAGAATTGGTTTTCATTCTCCCCGAGCTGAATATTTTATTTATTTAATATTTTAAAATATTAAAAAATTAACCACGAAAAATGTGCCAGAGTAATGGGCGGGGACTCATCATGAAGCGCAGAGGAGCCATCGCGACACGCGTGAGGCAGGTCCCAGAGATCATGAGAGCTTAGTCCTAAAATAAGCTCCTCCCCAGTCCCAAAAACTACATCGCCACCACAAAGGTCTCGAGGTGTGTGGAGGTTACAAAATATCTGGACCTGCTTTTGTTTTAAACCGAAGGCAACAAAACAATATACGTGGTGGATGTTTCCACCAATAATCCATATTTTAGAGCTACAAAAGGTGACGAGAATCTGGACCTATTTATTTTAGAGATACAGAGACCTGCGTTCACTAAGCTAATGACGTGCACAGCGCAGGCGAGAGCTCCGTGTCCTGAAGCAGCATCCGCCCACTCCGCCTCCCCAGAGGTGTTTTCCACTACAGTTTGTCTTTACTTGGCAAAGAAAGGACTCCAAAGAAATCCCATACGACCAGGACTAAACGGAGGAAGCCATCGAAAGACAGGGCCCATGGGCGTCCCTTCGATGCCTGTGCTGGGTGACTGCCGACCCCCCTCACGGGCCACCGTGCTGAGGGAAGCCCTCAGGGAGTGGGGGTCACCTCTCTCCCCGACAATTCTATGCAGGACTGTCCTGTGTGCCACACCTGCTACCTTCGCCTGTTTCCTTTTAAAACAACAAGCATCTCTTCCCCGCTTTCCCCAACAGGAAATAACACAATCATCGTATCGAGGCCCCACTGGAAGCCACCGCTGTGTAGAAAAACAACAACTATAAAGTTTCAAATCGATCATTTCTAGTGCCTAAAAGAAGAAAATAAATAGACTTCCCCTTCCTGGTTATGTTCATTATCATAAATTTCAATTCATCTCAAATTACAAGGAAAGGTAGATTGAAATCTATAGCTGGATCCCCAGGTGTAACGTTTCATTTCTTTTTTAATCAATATGAAATTGAAGTCATTTTTTGTTAAGTATTTTTGGCTCCAGCCCTAACTACTAAGTCCGTTGTGCTGCACTGAGTCATGCAGATAGTTGATCATATTCAGCCTACATTTGTTTTTACCCTCGATCTTTATGTCCTAAATAATCAGGAGGCTCTGAATGTCAGAGCTTTTGAGAGCTTCTGCCCTTCCGAGCTTTGTGTAGTCTGCTCAGGTCCGGGTACTTGTGGTTGTTTTTCTGGGTCTGTACCTATAAAGACCAATCAAGGTGGAAAATGAAGCAGGTCATCTGGATATTTCTAGAGAATATATGGCGGGGAGGGGGGATTTTTAAAGACATTGGGAAAAGGGACAAACCTCGAGGCCTGACTATTCAGGGGGCTCGTCCTCCTGAGTCTAGTTCCACGGGTGACCGTTCAGTCTCTGAAACAGTGCACAGAGTCACATGGAAGTCAGAGCTGGAGGAGCCTGCCATGTCAGAGGTAAAAAAAAGCGAAGCCAGCAGCCAGTCCGGGGTCCTTGTTTTATAAACGATGCATCCAAGCCTAGAGAAAGGTGTGTGTGAGGCCACAGCGTAACCTAACTCACAGAGCCGAGATTCAAAGCCAGATGTCCCTACCCCACCAGCTCTGTACTTGATGACACTGATGTTGTAATTTGGGCTTTCTCCAAAGCAGAGCCTGAGGAAAAGACTGGAGGCAGGTGGTTTGTTTTGGAAGCCATTATAAGAAATAGGAGCAAAGAAGCAGGGAGATGAGGTGGGGAAGGAGGGAAGAAGATGCAGTTAGGATCCATTACTACTGTGGGTACCTAGGACCCAACGCTGCCTGAGACTCTCTGGAATCATTCAGAAAGCACCTCAGAAATGTGCCTCCACAGGACGGCTGCCAACACGTTCAGGGTGACATCATACCACCTTAGCGATGCTACGGGGGGTAAGAAACGCTTCTTCCTTCTTGGGTTCATGTGCTTCGCTTATCTGACCCCCCCGTGGACCAATCGCTATTATCTAAAACAGTCATTCTAAAATGTTAACATGCATCGAAATCACCTGGAGGAGTTGTCAAAAAACATTCGCCGTGCCCTACCTCCAGAGTTTCTGCTTTAACAGGTCTAGGATAGATTCAGAAATACGCGTTTTTAACGAGTCCTAGGTGACGCTACGTCTGCTGGTCCGGGGACCACAGTTTGTGTGCCGCTGGCCGCAGAGGTGAGGTGTTCATGGTTGGCTCAAGTCACAGGGCCAGCCCAGGCTGTGACGTAGGGTCAGGGGAAACAGATTCCTTCCCTTGATGGCAAGAGTGGCAGAGAGTCTGTGCCACCTTTGATATTCTGTAGGTGATATGGTGAAGAGGTCTGACGTAAGCGTAACTGCGTCTCAGGAGAGAAGGGGAAAGAGAATCAAGGAGAGCCCCAATATGGGAAGAGATAGATAATGGCTCAGAATTTTCCAAAACTGATGGAAGACGTCAACCCGCAGATTCCAGAAGTGCTGCAAACTCCCGGAAGGATAATTACAAAGAATATTTTACCTAAACACATCACAGTAGAGCTGCTAATATAATGGGGAACAGCAAGGAGAAACTCTTAGGAGCCGCTCGAGAAAGGGGGCACATCACCTTCAGAGCAGCAGCAATAACATCGAAAGGTAACTTCTCCAAATAAGCGACAGCATCCAGGAAAAAACCTGAATGACATATCTGACATGCTAAAATAAAGGAACTTAGAGCCTCTGCTTCTACTTAGAGCGACAATGTCCTTCAAAACTTAAATTGAAAACATGTCCAGATAAAGAAAAAATATGTAGGGTGGAGATAAAGCTGTGCTCAAGAGAAAAATTTTTCATCGGAGAATGTATTTATTTGAAAAAAAGAATGGGTGAACATTCATGATCTAAGATTCATCTCAAGAAATTACGAAAACAAACATCAAATTATACCCATCCCCCCAAAAAAGTATGAGAAAGACAATAATGAAGAGCAAAATTTAATTAAATTTTTAAAATATTCAATAGAAAAATCAGTAATCAAGGCAGAGTGGTACTGACAAAAAGACCAATAGATCAATGTAACGAATAGATCAATGCAAGAGAGCCCAGAAATAGACTCACATACATAGAGTCGACTCATCTTTGACAAAGGAGCAAAAGTAACATAATGGAGAAAAGATAGTCTTTTCAACAAATACTGCTAGTATAAATGTGAAAAAAAATTAATCTAGACACAGGTCTTATAGTTTTCACAGAAATTAACTCAAGATGGATCATAGACTTAAATGTAAAATGCAAAACAATAAATCTCCTAGAAGATAACATAGGAGAAAAATCTAGATGACCTTGGTAATGAGTTTTTAGATAAAATACCAAACGTACTATTTAGGAAAGAAATAATCTATAAGATGAACTTCATTAAAATTAAAAATTTATGCTCTGCAAAAGATTCTGTTGAGAGAATAAGATGACAAACCATAAACTGGAAGAAAATATTTACAAAAGGCATGTCTGATAAAGAACTGCCATCCAAAGTATTCAAATAACTCTTAAACTCAACAATAAGACAATAAACAACCAAATTTAAAAATGCCCAAAGACTATCATAAACATCCCAGTAAAAAAGATATACAGATGGCAAATAAGCATATAAAAAGATGCCCAACAACATATGTCCTCAGAGAAAGGCAAATTAAAACAACAATGAGATACCACTACATATCTGTGAGAACAGTCAAAATCCAAAACACTGCCAACACCCAATGCTGGCGAGGATGCGGAGCAACAGGAATCTCACTCACTGCTGGCGGGAATGCAACATGGTGCAGCCACTTAGGAATACAGTTTGGTAATTTATTACGAAACTAAATGTACTCTTACCGTATGATCTATCAGTCTCACTCCTTGGTATTTATTCAAATTAGTTTAAAATTTATATCCACGCAAAACCTGCAAATGGATGTTTATAGCTTTATTCATAATTGCCAAAACTTGGAAGCAACCAAGATATGCTTTAGTAGCTGAATAAATAAACAAACTCTGGTATATCCAGACAATGAAATGGTATTCGGGGCTAAAAAGAAATGAGCTATCAAGCAATAAAAAGACACGGAATAAAAATGCCGATTCGCATTACTAAATGAAAGACCAGTCCGAAAAGGCTACACACTACATGATTCCAACTATACGACATTCTGGAAAAGGCAAAACTATGGCAACAGCAGAGATCAGTGGTTGCCAGAGGCTGCAGGGAGAGGGATGAACGGTCGGGGAGCAGAGGATTTTCAGCACAGTGAAACTTTCCCGTACGATGTAATAATGACGGATGCACGTCGTTGTACATTTGTTAAGAGCCACAGAATGTGCACCAGCAAGAGCGAACCCTGATGGGAACTATGGACTTCGGGTGATACTGACATCTCAATGTAGGTTCATCGGTTACAATGAGTGTACCAGGAATTGCAAATTTAGACCATAATGCACCTACTATGCGCCTACCAAAATGACAATATTTGAGAGACCGCCATTGCCAAGAATGGATGAAGCCGAAGAGCAAGTACGACTCTCATATCGTTGTAAGGAAATATACATCGGAAAGTTGCTCATCAGTGTTTACAAAAACCACACGTACACATACCCAAGACCCACTATTTTCACTTCCGTGTGTGTGTGTGTGTGTGTGTTTACCCAGCAGAAATGCATACATATTTATGCACCGAAAGACACACGTGGGTGATGCGTGTAACAGCGCAACTTAAATAGCGAAGCAACCTAAATGTCCATTAGCAATAGAGCGGATAAATAAATCGGGGTGTATTCATGCCATGAAATATCACACAACGATGAGAATAAGTCACAACCACATGCGACAATACGGATGAGTTTCACCAACATAAACTAACAAAGCCGTTCACAAAAGGGTCCTTAAGGTATGACTCCATTCATATGGAGGTCAAAAACAGGAAAAGCTAATTAATAATGATAGTAGACAGGAGAATTCTTGGCTCTGGGCGCGGGAGGGGGCATGGCGGGGTTTCAGGAATGCTAATAATGTTTTCTTCTCACCTGGCTGGGGGGAAATGGGTATGTTCACTTTTGGAGAAGTAATTGAGCTATATATTTGTACCTTTTCGAAGTCTGTGTTACTTTTAGGATATATGTTGTTTTGTTTGCCACAGATAGATCCCACACGAAATACTCATACGCATAGATATTCCCATAAGGACAGAAAATGGTTTTAAACACTGTACTGCATTCACAAGCTAAAACGTAAAACACGTATGAAATTAGCAATATCCAGAATATAAACAAACGATTGAACAGCACTGAAAAAGATGCCCTAAAATCATGCTTTTTATGTCTGTGTATTATAAATTGCCCGTTTCAGGGTTCGCCCCCTAGTTCCTCGTTATTTCACGTTGAATAATATCATTAAAGTAGATGCCGGCTCTTCCAGACCGGAAGAAATATGACCAACTTTCCCAGATGGGGGGAAGAGAAATGAAAAGAGCCAAAGACTCTTTTCTTTCGAGAAAAAAAAAAAAGCTTTAAAAAATTATTTTTAAAAAAACTGTAACACCTGGCCTAGATTGGTATCTGTGTTAACTTAGTTACAAACTGATCTTATATAGCTGTGAATTAAACATCACTGTTTTCAATGTGTCACTGAAACATTAAATAAGGGAGACTCTCTAAGACCCCTACTTTAAAATGTTCCGAGAATGGGAAGACTTGGTTTTCATTTATAAGTGATGTTTTCATAAATAAATGATTACTAGGAGATGTGCAAGCTTATCTTACGTGCATTAGGATATCGCTCTGATTCACCTCTGGTCAGTTCATCATCTACAAAATGCAAGCATTGGAGAAGGTCCCCTACAGCCTGAGCATTCTGTGCATAAAGCAAATGTCGATGAAGCCAAGGTTTCTACTCCAGAGAATGGATCGTCCCAGCTGAAAGTCACTCCTGCATAGAATACACAGAAAGGTTCTCCTCATTAATCGTCCTTAAGTAGGAATCACTCATTACCTCAAAGCCATAGTAATTACTAGTTTAAGATGCCAATCTAGTGATACCAATTGTGAAAGTGTCTCTCCTTTTAATATTGAGCATTATTTATTAATGACGATTGCCTAGGGGTTATTTTACAGCTAGAACATACAATTGTGCTAGAACTCTTTAGTATTCTCGCTCTGTCCGAAAGACTGCGTGAAGTTACAGAACCTGTCTTTGCACTGCATCGTCAGAGAAAGACAACACAAACAATATTCCCGGAGAAATACGGGTTTCCCGCACGCCCCTGATAATATGGATAAGGACGAAATCTGCAAGAGGCTGGGGAAGAAACAGAATGGTGGGCGGGGAAAAGTCAGTGGCGCGTCCAGAAGGCAGGACTGTTCTAGAAAATGCTCTGTCACTGTCTAACATGGTGCCAACGCGTATAGGTTATTGTCAGCAACTGGTCTATCTCTACAATAAGTGGCAAAACTAAAGGCACCTGTCACTGCCTTTAGTTTTGGAGATCACAAGGTGAGAGAATTCGAGGTGGGAGCTACAGGAAGGACGGCTTGTCCGTCCCGAGGGGCACTCTGACCCGCCGGAACGTAGACAAACACGGGCCGCAGGTCCTTGCTCGGTCTTCTTCCAGTCTGGACACCTCCGGTACCTTGCTGTGCCCCCGACAGTGCGGACAGTTAAACAAGAACAAGATGCCCAAGCGAACTAATGTTACTACCCGCGCTTTTCGGCCCAAAATATTTCTGGCGTTAATATTAGAATGACCTAAAAAACTCTCAGAGAATAAAAATTTGAGAACTGAAAATATCTTTGTGGCAAATATCCAGGTAAGCGCCTTGCCCAAGGTCACACAGCCAGGTCTTTTAAAGCCAGGAATAGAACCTTTTACCAATAACAGGCACGGCTCAGGAGCTTTGACCTCCAAGTGGTCAGCAGGCAAATACACATGACAAAGGACACATCGAGTTTCAGATACTTAAAGGGCTTTCTTCATTTTATTACATATGGGCGGGCAAAGCCACATCATAAACCCTAACCAAAGAAGCAACACATTAAAAAATGTGTGTGTCTGTGCATGTGTGTGTCTGTGCATGTGTGTGTGTATGCACGTCTGTGTGTGTAGGGAGAGGTAAGTAATACGTACATATGTATATGTAATGGTATGTATAGATGGGTATGCATGTACGTACATGGAGAGATGTTACTGTGTGCAACGTGTATGGGTGTATACACACACACACACAGAGCGGTATACTATATATGTATTGGCATACATAAAGGTTTGTGTGTGTATGTGTATGAAAAGATGTCACTATGTGTAACGTGTGTGTGTGTACATGCACATAACCCCATTATACAAAGAAACAGCCTTTCCAGTCCACTCCCATTCTGTGCCTCGACTACAAACCATATCCCATAAAAAGCAGAGTGGGGACCGCCATCAAGAGAGGCAAAAACAGAGAGCTTTGGCGATCTCCTTTCAGAGCCCCGAGGATCCTGTCGTGTAGGAGGCTGACGTTGCTACGCCATCCTGTCAGGACTGGAAAAGGTCCCAGATGAAGCCAGGTAGTTCCAGCTTCTCTAGGTCGATCAAGATATCACCGAGATTCCTCACGTGGCTTTCAGGATATTTAAAAGACATAAAACCCCCAAATTATATAAATACTGCATAGCAAAGAGAAGGCAAAGAAGACTCCCAGGTCTAACTAAATTATTAAATCTTCATCACAAAGAGAGTCTGTAAAGAGAGTCTACGGTAGAAAGGTCTGTAAGAAATCATGCTAATGGCTTAAAAAATTAAGTTACCACCAAGACGCAGAAGCACATGAGGGAGAATGGAAGAGTCGGAAGCATAGCGAAGCAGGCTGGGGGCGTCCGCTGGTCCAGACACCTGTGTGGGAAGCCGGCTGCCCA
>NW_024349803.1:23194586-23222447 GCF_902729225.1 Pteropus medius | reverse complement strand
TGTTTTGTTTGCCACAGATAGATCCCACCCGAAATACTCATACGCATAGATATTCCCATAAGGACAGAAAATGGTTTTAAACACTGTACTGGATTCACAAGCTAAAACGTAAAACACGTATGAAATTAGCAATATCCAGAATATAAACAAACGATTGAACAGCACTGAAAAAGATGCCCTAAAATCATGCTTTTTATGTCTGTGTATTATAAATTGCCCGTTTCAGGGTTCGCCCCCTAGTTCCTCGTTATTTCACGTTGAATAATATCATTAAAGTAGATGCCGGCTCTTCCAGACCGGAAGAAATATGACCAACTTTCCCAGATGGGGGGAAGAGAAATGAAAAGAGCCAAAGACTCTTTTCTTTTCGGGGAAAAAAAAAAAGCTTTAAAAAATTATTTTTAAAAAAACTGTAACACCTGGCCTAGATTGGTATCTGTGTTAACTTAGTTACAAACTGATCTTATATAGCTGTGAATTAAACATCACTGTTTTCAATGTGTCACTGAAACATTAAATAAGGGAGATTCTCTAAGACCCCTACTTTAAAATGTTCCGAGAATGGGAAGACTTGGTTTTCATTTATAAGTGATGTTTTCATAAATAAATGATTACTAGGAGATGTGCAAGCTTATCTTACGTGCATTAGGATATCGCTCTGATTCACCTCTGGTCAGTTCATCATCTACAAAATGCAAGCATTGGAGAAGGTCCCCTACGGCCTGAGCATTCTGTGCATAAAGCAAATGTCGATGAAGCCAAGGTTTCTACTCCAGAGAATGGATCGTTTCCAGCTGAAAGTCACTCCTGCATAGAATACACAGAAAGGTTCTCCTCATTGATCGTCCTTAAGTAGGAATCACTCATTACCACAAAGCCATAATAATTACTAGTTTAAGATGCCAATCTAGTGATACCAATTGTGAAAGTGTCTCTCCTTTTAATATTGAGCATTATTTATTAATGACGATTGCCTGGGGGTTATTTTACAGCTAGAACATACAATTGTGCTAGAACTCTTTAGTATTCTCGCTCTGTCCGAAAGACTGCGTGAAGTTACAGAACCTGTCTTTGCACTGCATCGTCAGAGAAAGACAACACAAACAATATTCCCGGAGAAATACGGGTTTCCCGCACGTCCCTGATAATATGGATAAGGACGAAATCTGCAAGAGGCTGGGGAAGAAACAGAATGGTGGGCGGGGAAAAGTCAGTGGCGCGTCCAGAAGGCAGGACACTTCTAGAAAATGCTCTGTCACTGTCTAACTTGGTGCCAACGCGTACAGGTTATTGTCAGCAACTGGTCTATCTCTACAATAAGTGGCAAAACTAAAGGCACCTGTCACTGCTCACATTTGGAGATCACAAGGTGAGAGAATTCGAGGTGGGAGCTACAGGAAGGACGGCTTGTCCGTCCCGAGGGGCACTCTGACCCGCCGGGACGTAGACAAACACGGGCCGCAGGTCCTTGCTCGGTCTTCTTCCAGTCTGGACACCTCCGGTACCTTGCGTGCTGTGCCCCCCACGGTGCGGACAGTTAAACAAGAACAAGATGCCCAAGCAAACTAATGTTACTACCCGCGCTTTTCGGCCCAAAATATTTCTGGCGTTAATATTAGAATGACCTAAAAAACTCTCAGAGAATAAAAATTTGAGAACTGAAAATATCTTTGTGGCAAATATCCAGGTAAGCGCCTTGCCCAAGGTCACACAGCCAGGTCTTTTAAAGCCAGGAATAGAACCTTTTACCAATAACAGGCACGGCTCAGGAGCTTTGACCTCCAAGTGGTCAGCAGGCAAATACACGTGACAAAGGACACATCGAGTTTCAGATACTTAAAGGGCTTTCTTCATTTTATTACATATGGGCGGGCAAGGCCACATCATAAACCCTAACCAAAGAAGCAACACATTAAAAAATGTGTGTGTCTGTGCATGTGTGTGTGTGTGCATGCGTGTGTGTATGCACGTCTGTGTGTGTAGGGAGAGGTAAGTAATACGTACATATGTATATGTAATGGTATGTATAGACGGGTATGCATGTACATACATGGAGAGATGTTACTGTGTGCAACGTGTATGGGTGTATACACACACACACACAGAGCGGTATACTATATATGTATTGGCATATCTAAAGGTTTGTGTGTGTATGTGTATGAAAAGATGTCACTATGTGTAACATGTGTGTGTGTGTACATGCACATAACCCCATTATACAAAGAAACAGCCTTTCCAGTCCACTCCCATTCTGTGCCTCGACTACAACCTGAGCAAACCATATCCCATAAAAAGCAGAGTGGGGACCGCCATCAAGAGAGGCAAAAACAGAGAGCTTTGGCGACCTCCTGTCAGAGACCCGAGGATCCTGTCGTGTAGGAGGCTGACGTTGCTACACCATCCTGTCAGGACTGGAAAAGGTCCCAGATGAAGCCAGGTAGTTCCAGCTTCTCTAGGTCGATCAAGATATCACCGAGATTCCTCACCTGGCTTTCAGGATATTTAAAAGACATAAAACCCCCAAATTATATAAATACTGCACAGCAAAGAGAAGGCAAAGAAGACTCCCAGGTCTAACTAAATTATTAAATCTTCATCACAAAGAGAGTCTGTAAAGAGTGTCTACGGTAGAAAGGTCTGTAAGAAATCATGCTAATGGCTTAAAAAATTAAGTTACCACCAAGATGCAGAAGCACATGAGGGAGAATGGAAGAGTCGGAAGCATAGCGAAGCAGGCTGGGGGCGTCCGCTGGTCCAGACACCTGTGTGGGAAGCCGGCTGCCCAGCAGAGCGCCGCCCTCCACGACCCGACTCTCTACGAATAGTCCCTTTTAAACCTGCCCATCGGAATTCATTTTCCCACTTTCAACATGAGGCTCGTCACGCTTTGTCTTGCCGCTCTTTTCCTTGTGACCGTTGAAGATGAAGATCAGAGTTAGACTGTTCTGCTGTTTAAAACTGTCTGAATGTAAATAATTTGGCGGGGAATAGAGAAGTAATTAAGGATCTGTTCCCTTGTATCATCGGGATAATTGCCTCAATAATACATAGGCTTCCCCTTAGTAAAACTGTATCTTACTATTAAATCACCGACCAGAACCCGCAATCCGATCGGAACCTTCCAGACTTGTGGTAAACGCCACAACCACAATTCCAATTAGTTTAAGCAAAATAAGGTAAAATGGTGGCTCCAGGAGCTCGGCCGCACAGAGGTGCACCTGGCTACAGCACAGCTGATCCGGGGGCGGGTCACAAAGGTGATCAGGACGCCCCCTCTTTCCATTTCAGGGCTCTGCTCCAACAGTGTTCTTGGGAAGGCTCTGTCCACACTGTGGCTTCCTGGCTATATCTTCTCGGCTTAGCAACCTGGCGGAGAGAAAGCCCCTCTTCCCGCAAGTTCCAGTGAAATGTGCTGGGAGTGACGGTCCCTCGCCGGCCCCTGGTCGGGTTCCTGCACCGTCCCTGACGTAGCACGTGAGTCTGCTCCGCGGCCCAGTCTGCGTTTCCACACCCTCGGGAACGGAGAAGGCAGGCTCCGATCGGCCCAACGATGTAGACCCAAAATCCTGTTCTCTTACCAGAAGAGAGGATGGATGCCGGTCAAGGGGGCGACAAACAGAAATGTCCACTCCCAGGACACAAAGTCCAGAAAGGACGTAAGGACCTCATGAAGACACATGTGATATACAGAATGTTCCCAAAGGATGTATGTGAAGGAGGTGTCAACATACTCTGCACTGTGCACGATCATTGCTGCAACTTCAGTTCCTTAAAGATAAAGATGTCGTCTATTAAAAAACTATGAACTTTTGTATACCAATAGGAAAATTATAAGATGTTATCGTCTTTTTAACAGTAGGCCAAGGGACTAGAGAATCAGAAAAATTTTATATATTACTTCGTAATGATTAAACTTTTAAATTAAAATTTCTTCATAGTCAAAATAATCATCTACATGAAGTCATTTTTAAAAAAATAAACTGGTTCATATGGTTTCAGCGTTGCAGTTAAATAACATCTATAGTTTTTTTTTTTATGGCTATTTACAGAGATCTTGAACTTCTTGTAAAATCTGCTACCATAGTAATCTCAGCAAATAATTAGCTCCTTAGGGAAAATCCAACATTTCATAACTTCTTGTTGAAACAGAAAATAGCCTTTAGCTCTTCCTAAATTATGATGCATTTACCACATGTACATTACTGGAAAACTAAATTTTTTTCTTAGAAATGCCTTTAGACATTGTATGCACCTCTTTAAAACATGTAAGGATAAAAAAATTTTCATTTTAAACAGACTGTTAACAGATTTGGATAAATCGATATACCACAGAAATTAGAAAAATTAGTAAAATGAAGAGCTAACTCTGTCCTTTTCCCCCTATTTCACAATCCCCCATGGCTAGAAACAGACCATAAATTAAGTGCAATGAACACGCTTTCTGCTTACTCAGCGAAGTGACTATTTTCAAGCTAAGAGCATTCAATGTATCTCTAAATAATTCATGAATAATGAGAAGTGTAAATACTGAATTCCAATATATATGTTTATATGTTTTATGGATTACGTACATCATGTTTTCTTTTAAAAAGATTTTAAAGAAACATAAAAGATGTCAAAAATAGAGTAAAATAAACAAAGATGAAAAGGCAAACAGGTGTATGAAAGCAAGTCGGAGCCAAGAATGAAGTTAGTACTCAGTGTGCATCGTGCTAAGGATGGATGTGCAACTCTGCAAACATACCAGAAGTGACCGAATTATATACTAAATAAAAGACTGGCCAGTTTAAAAAAGAACTATACAGGAAAGACTACAAAGCTCAGGCAAAATAAATCAGAGGAGGAAAAAGGAGAGAGAATTTATGTCCATGGGTAGGGAGACTCAATATTGTCAAGATTATCAGTTCTTTCCAAATTGATTGATCTACAGATTCGATGCAATCCCAATCAAAATGCTAGTGATTTACGTTGTGGATATTGACAAATTGATTCTAAAGGTTATAAGGAGAGGCCCAGAATGGCTAACACTAATATTGAAAGAGAAGAACAAAGTTGAAAGTCCGACGTCGCCCCACTTCAAGACTCGGTATAAAGCGACAGTAACAGGTGCCATGGTACTGATGAAAGACAGATAAATCAACGGGACAGAATAAAGACCCCAGAAATAGACCCGCATCGATATATTCAATTGATCTTTACAAAGGAGCAAAAAGATAACGGAGAAAAGACAGTCTTTTCAACGAACGATGCCATAACGACTGAATTACAAGCAAAAAAAATCTACGCACAGACCTCACATCCTTCACAAAAATGAACTCGAGAAGGATTACAGACCTAAATGTAAAATACGAAACTATAAATCTAGACGAGAATTCTAGATGATCGGATGATCTTCGGGTATGGCGATGCCTTTTTAGAGACAACACCAAAGGCAGAGCCATGAAAGAAGTAATTGCTAAGCTGGACTTCGTTAAAATTAGAAACTTAGGCTCTGCAAAAGACACTGTCAAGAGAACGAGAAGACCAGCCACAGACTGGGAGAAAATATTTGCGAGAGACACATCCGATAAAGAACATCTGGTAAAGACACAAGGAACCCTTAAAACTCAACAATAAAAAAACAGAGAACCTAATAAAAATGGGCCAAAGACCTTCACCAAAGATATACAGATAAAAAATAAGCACATGAAAAGAGGCTCCACATTATACGTCATCAGGGAAATGCAAATTAAAACAGCAATGAGACACCACCACGCACCTATCAGAGGGGCCTGAATCCAGGACACGGGCAACACCGAATGCTGGCGAGGATGCGGAGCAACAGGAACCCTCACACATTGCTGGTGGGAATGCAAAATGCTACAGCCGCTTTGGAAGACGGTTTGGTGGTTTATTACAAAACTAAACACACTCTTACCAAGCAATCCAGCAAACATGCTCCTTGGTATTTACCCAAAGGAGCTGAAAATGTACATCCACTCAAAACCTTGCACGTGGATGTTTATAGCAGCTTTATACGTTATTGCCAAAACTGGGAAGCGACCTGGATATTTTTTAGTGGGTGAAT
Source organism: Pteropus medius (assembly GCF_902729225.1). NCBI lineage: Eukaryota > Metazoa > Chordata > Mammalia > Chiroptera > Pteropodidae > Pteropus > Pteropus medius. The sequence continues at coordinate 23,216,380 of NW_024349803.1, read as the reverse complement.
GGATTAATACACTGTGGCACATATAGACAATGGAATATTATTCGGCACTAAAAAAGAATTGAGCTATCAAGCCACGAAAAGACACGAAGCATAAATGCATGTTACTGAGTGAAAGAAGCCAGTCTGAAAAAGCTACATACTGCACGATTCCAACTCTGCGACATTCTGGAAAAGGCAAAACTATAGAGACAGTAAAAAAGTCAGCGGTCGCCAGGGGGTGGGGTTGGGGAAGGGATGGACAGATAGAACACAGAGCATTTTTAGGGCAGTGAAAATACTCTGTGTGATGCCATAATGACAGATACATATCATTATGCATTGGTTAAAACCCACAGAATGTACAGCACCAAGAGTGAACAGTAATGTAAACCGTGGCCTTTGGGTGAGTATGACGTGTCACAATAGGTTCTTTGATTGTAACAGTGGTGGGCGACGTTGTGCATCCGGAGAGGCAGGGGGCACGTGGAAAATCTCTGTATGTCCCTCGCAATTTTGCTCTGAACCAAAAGCACCTCTAAAAATTTAAGATGATTTTTTTTTTCCAAAAAGCAAGCTCTGTAAACAAGACTTAGGTAGAAGCCCATCGATACCACTTACTGCCTGATGGTACACGAGTATCTCAAACTGCCGGTTTCCTCATCTTATAATAAGGGTAAGAATAGAACTTATCGCACGGATTTGTCATAAGAATGAAGTAGGACACGGAAAGGGTTCAGGCACGATGCAGGGTGATATCTCCACCACCATCAGCATCCCGTCTTCGTCATCACCGTCATCACCCTCATTATCTATGGAATCTTTATTTCCAAAAGAACCAGCGGCACGTGTAACTCAGCCTCTCAATTCGCTGTGCTCCAGCATCAATTCCAAAGGTAGCATTCCTACCGAGAGTACAAATATGCATTTTACATCCATCTTTAAGACACGTCCAAACGTGGAGGGCCATGTTAGTGCCATTCGAACCACTGAGGCGGTTCCGGTAGAAACAGAACGAAGTGAGAACTAAGCCAGCTCTCTTCGTCTACCTTCCAAAGTCGCTGATCCGAAGTTCCTAATGCTGGTGTCTGTTCTAAGTTCACTCCTTTACCGATTCTGATCAGCTCGAGCCGGAGTGGTCTTACACGTGTCCCGCTACCAACCTGCTGTTCGGCACGGGCCAACATTGTAGTTGGAGGAGGCCGAAACGGTTTGTTCTCAATGTCAAGCCATTTTTACATGGTGGGACAAGACAGGTCAAAGCAGAGGGTCGAAGCGCTGGGCATGACAGAGATGGCAAGTCAGGCTGAGATCCTGGAAGCACCCGAGGCCCACTGGTCGATGGATGGAGCATACGAGAAGCCCAGGGGCATGGAAAATGACAGGCGCACGAAGCTGTCGCTGAGAGAGAGGACTGAGAATCAAGAACACAATTTCAAGAGAAGAAGGAAAGGCCATGAAAGGCTGAAATGCAAAACCATTTACCCTGAAGGGCCGGGTGTGAGAGCGCGGATTAACGCGCGGGCACGCGGAGGCGCTCAGCGTTATGTAGTTATTTTATTTCAGTGACTTGACCGGAATGCCCTGAAGAAAGAAAGACAATTCAGCTTTAATCCTTCTAGACAGACTTAGAACATTTTCGATGAAAGAATATGGCAGTGTTATAAGCAAATTTTACCTAAGAAACTGTAATTTAAAATAAAAGTAGAGCGGCATGGAGTTGTAAAAATGGTTGTCTAACTTTGCTACCGAATCGTGGCAAAAGACGACTTTTGAACACATGACACGTACCTCAGATTCAACTACGGAGAATTACAACCACCCCAAGAAATGCATCTTAAATCGTTGTGATGAGCACACATTAACGATGAGACAAAAAATTGTGGTTCGCTTCCGAGTGACCCCCAAACTGAATATGTAAGTACTCGTTCAAAACCTACTTTCATAAAGTGCAACAAAATATTCAGAAAGATCATCTGTGAATAATGACACGGCATTTGAAAGCCAGGAAGAAAACTTGAGTTTGGCTCACTTTTCGGCTCTCGTATTATTAGTTCAATAATAGGTTCATCTAAAAATCTTTCTGATCTCTCAGTCTGACTCACTAAAAGCGAATTTTGAAAAGTGAACAACCTGTCGAGCTTTTCATTTTCTATTAAGTATCATCCACATAGCCAACATCAATAGCATGTGACGGCCCCGGACCCGAACACGACAGCTTTTATACTGTTCTAACGTGTCGCCTGGCCCGTCGGCAGAACAATCACTAAAATCAGCAGGAAGGAAGATCACTCACTGAAAATAGAAATGTGAGTTTAATCCGAGTACCTGGGGATCCCAAGTTACTTTCCTATCTTCCCAGCACCGAACACTTTCAAGAAGTCATAACACTTTAAAAAAGATAAATATGAGTGTAATTGACTAAAGAAGCCTATGTTTTGTGAAGGTAATGATCACTGCTGCCTTTGCTGGGTGTCTGGAAATAGCTGACTAATATTTATTGAGCACCTACTATACCCAGGCACCTTCTAGGTACTGCAGTTACAGAACTGAGTGAGACAGAAACACAGATCACCGCTCTTGTGATTTTAAAAAGAGAAGAAAAGAAAAATCAATGGCCAAAATAATAGCACAGCATGATTAACTGCTACAAAGCTATGAAGCTGTTACAGAAAATCATCAGGGTAGGGGCTGCTGATTTAGCTTCCACAGTCAAGGACGGTCAAGAAAATCTCCTCCAAGCTGAGGCCTTCATGACAAGAATGAGGCTGCTATGCAGATACGTGAACATAGACAGTTTCGGACAGAAGACACGGCATCTTGCTAAGGGTTCTGGCAAATACAGGCTTGAGTTTAGTGTATTGAAACTTCAGAAATGGGGCAACTGCGTCTGGAGCCCACGAGGCAGGGAAGGGGTGGCAGAAGGGGAGGACAGAGAGTAGGTAAGCCAAGAGAGGAAGTTCAGACTCGACTCTAGGAGTAACGGGAAGCCACTGGAAAGTTTAAAACGTAAACTCTCAAGTGGCTGTGCAGGGAAGGTCAGGAGGGATGCAAAAGCAGACCCGGAGGTATCAGCTAAGGGCTTTCGCGATCCGGGCCAGAGAAGGTGAGGTTTGGATCAGGATGATAAGAGAAAAATGGAGGGAAGTGGTCAAACTGACACGTACATTTGAAGATAGGTCTCGGATCACTAGCTTCTGGACTGGGGAAGACTAGAGGAAGCAGAGGCGTGGTGTTTTTGGCTTGAGCCACTGACACAGACGGATAAGCTCGCGGGAACAGACTTGGGCGGGAGAGTTTCGTTTTAATCCTCATTTCTTTTCTGCAATGAATATCAGTTAACACTCAGCCTTTCTCCATAGCAAGGCGAAGCTAATGGCAGAACAAATTTGACATCTATTCTGTGCTCGAGTGCTGGCTTCCAACCCAGCGTCACATTCCAGCCCTAACCATGAAGTGATTTTGTCAAATTAGATGTACACTTCTATCTACCTACAGGTACACAGGTGAGTCTGCTCTTTCACACCGTTTGCCCTCCAAATGGAAGTTATACTGAATTGACTTTTATTAGAACTGAGAAACCTAAATCATCCCTTAAAATCAAAGCCATAAGAGAATTCTCCCTATTTATGGGGGCCTGACAGATGACAGTGACCCGCGGACAGTTCTGTTTCCTTTCTGCCTGTGTGAAGCCTACGGCATCAGGGTAACCAGCGATTTCATTGCGTGATTAGAAGACTTGGGCCCAATCCATCGGGATCAGAAATTCCCAGGCCAAACGTCCTGACACCGAGGTGTTCCCAGAGAGGTACCATGTGCTTCCCCACAATCAAAAAATAACTTATTTGACTTTCATTTTTTAACAATAACAGTAATAATAATAACAAAATAACAACAGTGGTTAACAGTTTCCTGAAGGCATACAGTGGACCTGAATCACTGAGTTTAGTATTTTACGCACATAACTTCGTTTAATCCTCAAAACAACCCACAGTCGAGAAGACTGAGACTCTGCAAGTTTAAATCACTTGACCAGGTCACACATGAGGTACATAAAGGAGCCGAGACTGGAATTCAGTCACATTCTATCTCTTTCACTTATTCATTCATAATTCATTCACTCGTCCTTATATGTATGCATTCAACAAATGAGTCTTCTCGCAAAAGATACGGCCCTGTAGCAGGAAGACGGTTGCCAGTTCTCCGTCACTGCAGTCATTAGAGATGAAGCCCGCTTCCTGCCCCCGTGAATCTGGGCTGCCCAGGCGCATGCTTTGCCCAGTGGAATGGGGTGGAAGCGACTCAGTCGCTCCCAAGACTGGGGCCACGGCGACCCGCAGCTCCTGCCGTCACGCTCCTGGAACATTCTTGGAACTGTTCTGCCTCGAGTGAGAAGCCCAGGACACAGGAGAGACCCCATGGAGAGGAACCAAGATGCTCCAGTCACAGCCCCGGCGGCCAGCACCCATGCCAGCCGTGTGTGGCGACCACCCTGACAATCCCAGGGCGGCCTCAGTCAATGCCCCACGGCGAAGAAGAACCACCGAGCGGAGCACGGTCAGTTCACAGAACAGTGAGAGACAGCAAATGCTTGTTGCTGTTTCAAACCACTATGCTTTGGGTGGTTAGTTCAGCAGCAATAGGTAACAACGGAGCCACGATATTCTTCTTAAAAGGAAAGCATTAGGTATAATAAAGCAAAATGCAGCTCTAAAAACTAAGAAAACAGATAAAGAGCTTGCTCTCCTCTTACGGCTGGGCATATTCGTTTTATGCTCACAGCCCCGTAAAGTAGGAAATCAGAACACTCATGGCCATTTTTCTTCACTGATATAAACACTTATTCATTTATTTCCTTACTCACTCATTCCTTTGCATATTTACTCAGCAAGTAGCTCCTGTTATGTGTGAAACTCCGTGTTAATTACTGTGGATTATTCGAGAAATTAAGACATCTGTTCTTAAGAACTTTCCGGTCTCAAGAAGGGCTCAAAACATCTTTGTCGATTCATTCTTACTCATTCCTCAGGGGGCAAAGTAGAAGGTCAAGGACAGTGAGCAAGAGGAACCTAGTTCACATTTAAAATGTTTGCTTTTGCTAATTCAGTACAGATAATGAACGTGCGCTGTGCTTTTGTTTGGATACTTTATTCCTGCCCATAAAATGTTAAACCCTTCCTCAAAAAGTGGACATAAAAGAGAGAATACATTAAATTGCTTCTGCTTTTCTGCTTAGTTCTCATTACAGGTACTAATTTCCTGATGTCTCTGAGCATCCGTTTCCTTAAATGCAAAACTGAGATGATTCTGGCACTACCTACCCCGAGAAACGTTGTGACATACAAATGATAATAATGAGATGAAATTATGAACCCCTGGGATTGAGGCCGGCACTTACGTACACGACCATCTCTTCAGATATCGAAAATGTTCCTTTTAAAGCGATATTTTAGGCACGAGTAAGCAAAAGCAACATAAAAAGGACCTGCAGAGTCACTGCCCCAACCTAACAGTGTCCCCCCAGCTTCAACGGTACCGGGAACGAGGGTCACAACGCCCTGCCTCCGTGGCCTCAGGCCGGGCCGGACAGGGGGCCACCGCGTCAGCGTCCTCCCCCCGAGGGACGGAGGCTCAGAGCTGATTGAGGAGGGGCTCGGGATCCGAGTCACTGAGCCTGACGGACATGAATCCCAAGCTGTTAGCACGACCCTCCCCGCTACATGGGGGAACTGTATTCTATAGGAAAACGTGAGATCCACAGAGAGAAAGAGCAGCTTGGGGGAGACAAGCCCGACTGCCTCGCTTAGGCCCCTGAATCCAGCTGTGCCTGAAAACACTGCAGCCTGAAGTTCAAAGTTACGTGAGCCAACAGATTCCCTTTTATTACTCAAGTTAATAGGAGCTGGATTTCTGTAGGTTACACCTGAGAGTCTTGAATAAAAAATAAAACCAGAGTATCAGAGGCATATGCAAGTTATCGAAGACCTCGTATAATTGTTGGGACAATTAACTTCTGGAGATGAAAAGCGTCTCTAATCTTAGAATGAGACGCTGGTGCAAGAGAAGGGGACAGACGAGCTGCGTGCACCCTCCACCTCCCAGCCGAGCCCTCCCTCCTAGCTTCTCTTCCACGAGGTGCTCTCCGTCCAGGATGCTGGGAAACGAGCTCGAGGCGAGAGAGAGAGTCAAGACAGGGAGGACAAATTCCCTCTGCCCCCTGTTCGCACGGTAGCTAACGCCTCTGACCTGCGGCAGGCGGCCAGAAGTCCCGGGGCCAGAAAGCCTTACCCGTCACCCCTGAGGAGGCGAGTCCCGGGGGTCAGCCGCACTGAGCTTGCGAGCGGAGGGGCGGGGCGCTGCTGTGTGGATCATCGACTCAAAAGGAAAACGAAATTCACTCGTGGAAACTACCACTATGCATTTTCTGGACCATGTGAAGACGAAGCCAGCTTAAAACAGCAAATAGCCACCTAGCGCCTTAACCTTCAGAGAGGGTGCAAAAGCAGTTCCTTAAAGGCGCCGAATCGTTGCCGGTGAGGCAGGAGTCAGCCACGGCCGGCACCTGCGCCCGCGCCACGCTGCCCATCCGGCTCGCGCCGCCCCTCCGCTTCAGTCGGGGGGCTGGGCCGCCAGGGGCTGCGGCTGGTCCCCGAGCTCTGCGCCCCCCACCATGCTCTGTCTGCGGGGCAAAGGGCAGGCTGGGGAAGAGGTCCCCCAGAAACCCCCTTGCCCCTCCAAATGCCGGGCCTGCAAAAGAAGTTACTTCGTGCAGGGCAGTTGGGCGCTGCTTCTCCTCAACTCCCGTCCCTGGACGGAGCGGGTCTGCTGGTTGTTTCACCTTTGCTTCTGTCCGGAGCTGCCTGAGCCCCTGCCCCCTAGACGGCGGCCAGCCCACTTCGTCCGCCCACCGTCTGGACGGCGACTCGAGCCTCCAGGGCCAAGGGGCCGCAGGTGCCGACTTTGCCAAGAGATGTGAATCAAAACCCATAAAAGACCACAGGTTCCCTTTGAAATGAAGAAAAGAACCGGCCTTGTCAGAGTGGGTGATTTCCAGACACACACGTGCTTGAAAGACAAAAACGGGTTGTCGTATTCGCCAGGACAAATGAAAAGCCTAGAGCAGGGCTCTGGAGTCTCTCTTTGTGAGATGAGGAACATCTTCCCAATCCCTGGAGCCTCGGGGCGGCTGAGGACGGGAGGGTGACGAAGAGGGCAGGCGAGGGCCCTGTGTGCCAGCACGAAGGGCCCCGTACGCAGGGGCGGCTGGCCAGGGAAAGGGGTCTTGGCGCTCTCTCCGGAGTTCCCAAGCTTTTGGGTGAGGATCCTGTCATTCGATGGACTACTTACGGAACACCTGCTACATATCAGGTACTATTCTAGGCCTTGTGGATGCATCAGTGAACAAAAGAACAACAATAAACCGGCTCGTGGAAAGGTTATATTGTGATAGATCCTGGGGAGAGAGACAGAAAATAAAGAAAATAAGCGGAGTTTATAACACCTTAGAGAATAGAAAGTACTAAGGAGAAAATCAAGCCAAGGAAAAGCACTCAGGGAAAACAGTACTACAAAGACAGGAAGGGGTACGGGGGGCGGGTGCCAGGAGGGCAAACGGTGGCTTTGCATTTAAAATCGGGGTTCGGGAAAGACGGCAGTGAGAAGGTGCCGTCAGAAACGAGAGGAGAAGGAGGGGCGGGAGTAAAGTGAGCCAGACGCCGGGAGGAAGAGGGCGGGACGCAGGTGCACAGACCCCGAGGCGCCCCTGAGCCGGCCAGGGTCAGCAAGGATGGTGCGGCCGGCGGCGGCGGCGAGCGGTCAGGGGCCAGACTAAGCACCGGTTTGCGAAACTTCAGCCTTTGCTCTAGCATGGAAAGCCTGGAGAATCTGGAGCGCAGGTGCGCTGTGATCTGCCTTGGCTGCGAAATCGAGCACGAAGCCAGCGTCGGCTCGGACGCCGTTACATCACACGACGTCAGAGCTGCGGGCTCCGCGGGAGGCACCTGCCCTGTATCACGTCCCCCTCCAAGCAACGGAGCCAGGTCGCGCGTGACGCAGGAGCCTTACGCCAATGCTTCTGTTCCCCCTCCTGTCCACTGAGCTGCCGTCACCTTTGACTCCTGCATGTTATAAACTCCGTGACACATTATTTCTGCCGTAAGAAGACATACGCATGAGGAAGAAAGGCTTCTCTAGTCCCCCACACCCTGGCTATTTTCTCAGCCTTTCGCCCTTTTCTCTAGGCCCAAGGTTCCATCTGGTGTCATTTTCCGTCACCCTGAAACTTCCTTTAACTTTTCTTGGAGTGCGAATACGCTGGTGATGAATTTGCTCCGCTTTTGTCTGTCTGAAAAGTTCTTTATTCCACATTCGTTTTTGAAGAAGATTTTCACTGGATACAGAATTCGAAGTTGAGAGTTTTGTTTGTTTGTTTGTTTTTACCCAGCATATTAACGACGTCTACTCTCTTCTGAATTGCATTGCTTCTAACGAGAAATCAGTGATGATTCTTACTTTCTTCCTCCGTGTGTAAGGAGTCCTTTCTGCTTTAGCTGCTTGTAAGATAGTGGGAGATAAGGCTAGAGCTGAAAGGACTTGAAAGGGAAGCTCAAGTCTTCATTTTCCAGACCAACCAAGGCTCCGAGAGAGACTGTGACACACCCAAGGTCACATAGCCACGGGCAGCAGCAATAAGCTCAGAACCTCTATTTCCTAACTCTTCAGTCTGATGCCTTCCCAGCCCAGCATGCCGCCCCCTACAGAATGCTTAACGGAGGGCACCATATTAGTTCTACGGCCGCCTAACCGAATTACTACAAATTAAGTAGCTAACAGAAATTTATTACCTCACAATTCTGGAGACCAGGAATCTAAAATCAAGGTACCAGCAGGTTTCCAAAGCCTCTGAGAGAAAGTCCGTAGGATAACTCTTCCCTAGCTTTCGGCGGCTGCCGGCAATCCTTGGCCTTCCTTGGCGTCCAGACAAATCACTCCAGTCTCTGCCTCTGTCTTCATGTGGCCTTAACTCATATGTGTCTGTGGCTTCTCCTCTGCTCATAAGGACACTTTTCATCGGATTTATGGCCCAGTCGGTTAATCCAGGATGAAATCATCTAGAGATCCCTTGTTCAAGTCATCTGCAAAGACTCTTTCCGCAAATAGGGGACATTCCTAGGCACTGAGGGTTAGGACCTGGATACAGCTTTGGAGTGTGTGCGTGTTGGGGCTCGGACACTGAACTCACTGTAGGCGGAAAGGGAGAAGGACAAATAACACAGTCCAATTCATGCAATGCAGTTTGCAAATGTCTGTCGCACACACTGAGGCCAACCCCTGAGCGCTCCGGCCATACTGATGCCCCAAGTTCTTCACACGCGCCATGCTGCTTCTCCAGGGCCTTCGCACACGCTGCTCCCTCTGGCAGGAATAACCTCCTCCCCGTTCTGAAAAGCTGAATTCTTCACAATTCAGGGCTCACGTTCGTGTCACGTAATGTCACCGGCCTTCCCTGACCACCCATCCAAACTAGGCCTTCGCCGCCTCCAGCCGCTGCACCTCGCGTCCTTGAAAGATCCATTACAGTTCGGTCACTTCGTTGCGTGGTCTGCGCACATCGTGCGTCTTCAGCTGAGTGGCAGCAAGAGCGAGAAGCCATCGAACACGCTGTTCCCCCTTCTCCCTCCCTAGAGTGACGCAAAGGGTTACGGCCCTCCATTCGATGTCACCATATTCAATGTGACAGCGGGAATGCCGCGACCGAGGGCTGCTAAGACACCGGTTACCGACTCCGATTCTCTAGGGGTCCTGTCGAGCAGCGTCCCATCCATCAGGCGGGAGTTAAACTCCGGCCTCCTGAAAGACAACGAAATGACTTCGCCCAGCCCCTCGCAAACTTAGGACGGCATGAAAAAGCTACGCGCGCTCATCCTTCCGGCGTACTGATAACTAGGTAGTTACCCTTTCTCATGGAGGAACCATTTTTATATCTATCTTCATTGAATCATGGACCTTGAAATCACACTGGAGTCTCGCAGACATTAAGCACCACAGCCCACCGGCTCCCGGCAAAGACGAGGGAGAACGTGCAGTGACGTCTGGGGACCCGGGGCGGTGCTCACAGAGGGTCCTTCCCACCTTCCCCGGCGACTCGTCACTGTGAGCGCCAGGTCCGCAGGTGTCCACTGAGTGCCCTCCTCCATTTGCGAGCCAGCCCCTGACACGGCAGAAGAGGCATGAGTGGCCTCGACGTCTCTGCTCGTGGGTTTTTAACTAAGCCTTTCGGTTGACAACTTTGTACGGACGCCCTTAGCGATGCACCTTCCCCGCTTCTCCCACGCTGGCCGGGGTCACAGGGCTCGGCCCTGACACACGCCGGTTCCCACACTTCAGATCTACTTTCCCGTGCCCTGACACCTGCCTGAACCCCCGTCCCCGGCCTCCCCACTGCTGCCTGAGCCCTTCCATCAAAGGACGGACTATACCGGAAGCACGACACGGACACCCCGCATGGCGGGTGCCAAGAGCCCGCACTTTGTACTCCTGCCCCACGCTCCTCCAACTTATCGGTGCTGCTCGGTTATCAGCCATGACTCAGCCAGCCACCCCGGGCCGCAGCCAAGGTGTCGTTCTCACGCCCGGATGTTCCTGCCCGCCCCGTTTTCAGGGGCTCGGACACAGACATTCACAGCTGAGCCTAACATCACGCTCAGAGCTAAGTCCACACCTTGCGCTGGTCTTTCTGTATTAATCCTCCGTGGTTACTATTCATACCGCTGTCCGTGCAGAAGCATAATCTTGTCAACCTTTACCTTCCAGACATCAGTATTGGAAACTGTCATTATTTTCAGGTAAGATACATCACAGAGTGACAAATACAGCCTTTAAAAGGTGAACAACTTCCCTCCGAGAGATTTTACACAATCTTCCATATTTGGTAGTCAAGGACATCTTTTTTCTCTCGTAGCTGACATGGAGTACAGCAAGGTTACATTAGCTAATAAAAGCCCTCTGCCGACAAAAGACGCTTTTGAAAAGTCATTCAAAAAGGGAGCACTGTCGATAGCATTATTAAAATAAAATGCCACATCTTTGTGAAGTTCAAAGTCTCTGCATTGTGGTTAAAAGTCCAGTCAGCCTCAAATATAATGGGAAATCTTTTAAGGGCCGTGTTTTTCTCCAGCTGGCCTCAACAGACGTAAAAGCTAGAATATAAATCTAGACTCTTCCAGACCATCTATCATTTCCCTCCCGTGTCTTGTAGGGAAGATCTACAGCATTAGACGAGGGTCAGAGTCTATTCTGAACACCAAATAATGGAAATTATGGAAATCATGATATTGAAACAATTTCGTGCAAGTTAAAACGACGATGAGGTAGCATTTTTGTTCATCCGGAGGCAAGAGTTGGAGCGTTGGCTGGTGTGCGAGGTGACGGTTTCCCATACACTGTTACAATCTTTCTGCCAGACATTTTGATAGTACGTGTTACACTGTAAGATACGTTTTCCCTTAAACTCAGTGGTTCCTCTCTAAGGTATCCCAGAGAGGGACCTGCACATGTGCAGAAACGGACCTTCACAAGGATGTTGTTGACAGTAACTACTGAGATGCATCAAAATGGCCATAGTCAGGGGAATGGACACGTGAACATCCACGCAAAAATTTACAATAATGAGGCAGATTTACATGTGCAATGCCCTGGGAGGAAATCTACACAGCAGTACAAACAATACAATCCCACGTGTAGAAAAACGAGAAATCTATTTACGTCTTTACACACATAAATATATGCACGAAAGTATATACATGTTTGTTTATGTGCTTATGAAAAAGTTGTAAAGAAAATATTCATAAATCATATATCTGATAAGGAACTTGTAATCAGAATGAAGAATGCTTACAACTTAACAAAAGGACAAATAACCAATTTAAAAATAGACAAAGGATTTGAATAGACACGTCTTTAAAGAAGATACATATGGTACAGCCACTATGGAAAAACAGTTTGGACGATCCTCAAAAAATTAAAAATAAATCTCCCTTTTGACCCAGCAATCGTGTTGCTGGGTATTTATCCAAAGAAAACCAAAACACTAATTCATAACAATCTATGCACCCCTATGTTCACGGCAGCGCAGCAACAGACGACCAGCTAAACTATGGTTCACAGATACAACGGAATGTTCCTCAGCCATAAAATATGAAAACCTACCATTTGCAACGACATGGATGGACCTGGAGGGTATCATGGGAAGCAAAATAAGTCAGACAGAGAAAGACAAACACCATATGATTTCACTTATATGCAGAATCTAAAGAACAAAAGGAACAAACTAAGTGAAAACAGACTCGCAGATAAAAAGGACAATCTGGTGACTGCCGGGGTGGGTGGCGAATTGGGGGGCTGGGAGGAACAGGTGAAGGGATGGAGAAGGACAAACTAGTAGTTACGAAAGAGTCACGGGGACGCAGGCCACGGCACAGGGAACGCAGTCGACGTTACTGTACTGGCGATGTGGACAGCCGATGAGCGACAGAGTATCTGGGAGGATCGCTTCGTGACGATACAGATGTCTAACCATTGCGGGTGTTCCTGAAACTAACATAAAATTTGAAAAAACTCACCACAAAAAAAAGAGAAGATACACAGATGGTCCAATGAACACAGGAAAGTTGCTCAAGATCATTAGTCATCAAGGAAACGAGTCAAAACCACAGTGAGATAGCGCATCGCTCTCATCGGAACGGCTACAGTCAAAGAGCAAACAAGAAAAAGCATCGACAAGATGTAAAGAAGTCGGAATTATTCTCATGCATGGCCGTCGAGCATGCGAAACGAGCAGCTGCCGTGAAGAGCAGAGTGGCGGTTACTCAAAAAGCTACACAGTCGCTATACGGCCCAGCGGTTCCACTCCTGGCTTACACCAGAGATAACTGAATACATCCATCGACACGGAAACTTGAGTAGGAATATTCAAAAAGTATTGTTCACCATAGCCAAAAAAGTGGAAACAGCCAAATGTCCAACGAAAGATGAATACGTAAACAAAATACAGTAATCCGTACAGTGGAATATTACTGTACCATAAAGAGGAACAAGGTACGGACGGATACATGTCGCGAAATGGATGAATCTTGGAAGCGTTACTCTAAATGGTAAAAGCGAGACAGAAAAAGCTCGCTGTGTGATTCCATTTAGATGACGTGCCCTGAATTCATGGAGACAGAAGGTAGGCTGGTGGCCGTCCGGGCTGGGGAGAGAGAGGAACGGCAGGGGCTGGAGTGGGGCGACTGAATTGTGTTAGAATTCGACGGGCTGATGGCTGCGTGACTCTGTGGAAATGCTAGAACCACTGCGCTGTACACTTTAAAAGAGGGAATTTCAGGGCATGTGGATTATACCTCAAAAAAGCTGTTATTAAAAAAATAATTAATTTTGAAACGTCTCGGAGAGTACCCACCAAGCTATTAACAGTGGCTACTTTGGGGAGGAGATCAATTTATTTTTTAAGAATTAGAATACCATTCATTAAGACACAGTTGACCCCTGAACACCGTTCAAACCCCGGCTTGAAGGGTGCGGGCCCATTTACACGTGGGTCTTTCAGCAAGTCCCTGCGCTGCCTTCAATCCGCGGTCGCGAGTCTGTGATGTGGGGGGCTGACCGCACGCACCCATCTAACCCATTTTATGTAGGGGACCAAGCACCCACGGATTTCGGTATCCACAGGGGAGGGTCCCAGAACCAACCCCCGGCGGATCCCGAGGGACAGCTGCGTAGTCAAAGTTTTGAGAGCATCAGAAGTTACGCACAAATTTTCAACGGCGCAGGGGGTTCGGCACCCCTAACCTCCCCCCGCCTCCTACATTGTTCAATGGTCAACTCTACATTGAAAAAAAGAAAGAAAAAGTCCAAGGACCCCTCACAATGGCCCCGCACCGAGAGAAATGCAGAGTCGTGGGTTGTGCCCTTCCCAATGTACAGCCTTCCAGTCACTGCAGAAAATGAGCTCTTGCTTGAGCACTTTAGGCACCGGGCATGGAAAAGTGCATAAGCCATGTTCCTTTTCTCCCAGGGATTTATGGCGCATACGAGCAGTGCACAGCCAGTTGTTAAAGAGAGTGGCAGACGCGAGAGGGACGGCCCGTACTGTGGAAGCACAGGACAGGGGCCCAGGGCAGAGGCGCTGAACTTTAAAAGGTACGCAGAAGTCAGGCAAGCGGGGAGGGAAAGGCGGACGGCGGGCAGAACGGCCTGGGCGCGAGCCTGCGCGGTGCCGGGGCCTGGAGTGCTCAGAGCACGGGGCACAGCGGTGGCGATGGCTGTCGGGCACGTTTTGGGGCAGAGTCTTCCAGATGAAAGGGCAGGCTCGAACCAGACCGCGAGGCCGTTAACTAACGCCCTGCTAAGGCATCGGGACAATACTGTCCCCAGGCAAGGGCACACGGCAGAAGCCGGGATCAGACCAGACGGGAAGAGAGGAGGGACGGGAAGTGAGTGAGCGGCTCCTGCGTCATCCAGGCCGAGAGTGGAGCTTGCAAACGAGAGCTGGGCGGAGAAGAGGGAGCTCAGGCCCCCGAAGCAGTTCTGAGACCAGACAGGCGGGACTCGGGGACCGACCGGTGTGGGAGGGAGAGGGGGTGGGGCCGTGTCCCCCAGATGCCATCAGCTGTCACAGCACACGCAGACATACCCGAGGCAGACTGGCTGGCGCCTCAGGGAGTAAAACGCAGATGAAGGAAAGAGCTTCATGTCCAATGAGGAAAAGCGTGGCCGCACGTCGCACGCCTCTGGACGGACGCTCTGAGCTCCGGCCGTTGTGACGTCATGTGCCGGGATGAAGGGCGTCCGCCACTAGGTACTGTGCACTCACTGGGGTGGCTCCATCAGGACGAGCATGTCACATGCATCGTTTCATGGAATCCTCAGGACGGAGGCTTCCTGCGGTCAGGGAGTCAGCTGCAGACTCAGGCGGCCTGACGTCACAGGCCGACGGTCCTAACCACTGTGTCTCCCGCCCCCGACGAGGATGCTCCGAGAGGCTGGCCCAGCGGCGTCACCTGGACACTCCCAGCGAAGCCAGGTCAGACTATAACTCGTCCTCCTCCCCTCTCGGCAAATCCCACCCACGTCCACCGCATGCTCCGCCTCCCTCCAGGGGACACCACAGTGAGCCTTCCACCTTCTCAGTGACCTTCGGGATGTCCGCGATGGCCAGGCGAGGCAGGCATGTCCGTGAAGGAACAGCACACCATGTGGCCTGCCAGGGACTCCAGGCCACACCAGGGGCCTTCCGCGGAAAACGCCCAGTCCTTTGGGCTGGCGGGAATAGTCAGCCTGACACCTGGGGATCCAGAACCTTCTAGTAAACGCAGGCTGTTTCACCACCTGTAATGTATTTCACTCCTTTCTGTTAACATCCCCAACTGAGCCACGCGCGGCCTGGGCCCCATCAGTGTGGTCGAGGCAGACGTACTTGAACTTCGAGGGTGAGCACGTGACCAGGCTTGACCAGTCAGAGGATCTACCATGTTGCCCAGGTGATGGCTCAGGGTTGGGCCTATGTCACAGTTCGGGCCAGTGAAAGGCAGGCCCAGGACACTTTTCGAATGGATCAGCAGAAACAGTCTTGTATTTCCTATGTTCAGACCCACGAGGAGGAATGCCCGCCGCTGCCCTGAACCTCGGCGTGGTCAGGCTCTGTCCGAGCAGGAAGCCGAGACAGAGGGATGAAGAGTTGCAAGCTGGGAAGCGGAGTTTCTGAATCGAGCGGCTCCTGAAGCCGCAGTGGAACTTTTCAGCTGGTCCACAAACCAATATGTGCTCTTTGATGTCGGAGCTGTTTTCAATTTCTGATATCTGTGACCAAAAACGATAAAATCACAAGAAAGACAAATCTAACACGCCTGCCTCAAGAGCGACTAGGGAGTGCTGAGCAGGCAGCTGGCCTCCCTGTAGAAGCAGCATCCACAGGGGGTTGCTGCCTCGAGGCGTGTACTGCCAGGACCTGCCTGGAAGAAGCCGCTCATGTAAGAGCTGCCACATCCAAAGGTGCTCGGCCTCGGCTTCCTAAACAGCGCATGGCACGGAGCAGCTGTGCGGCGTAAGTGACAAAGAAGGTCGAACAATCTCTGTGCACATAGCACGGATCCGCTGTCAGCCCGGGTCCTCGTTCCGGTAAATACGCGTTCCTCTATGGCGACATCTCACACGTGGACCCTCCCTGTCCAAGCCCGCTGCTCTGAACTAGCCACCTGCAGCACCCACCTCCAGCTTTACCCTCCCCAGTGACCCTTCCCTGGCCACTGGAATCTTATTGGCACCTTCTTCAAGTGTCTGTGATGCTGAGACCTAGTACCCTCTCCGTGGGGTGCAGGTGAGGGCTGAGTTTGCTTGTCTGGCTTGGGAAAATATTCCAGAGGTCTGGTTTCCATGTGAGTGGCAAGCCCACCGGGAAGGGCTCGGGGTTACTGTCAAGTCTACGAAGGGTCTGGCTTTTCATACTCAAAGCAGAGATGGGAGGGTCTCTAGTATCCGACAACTTCGCGATTCTACAGAGGACAGCCTGGAGATGGGCAGGTGCTCGCCATCAGCCAAGGGGCTGGGCACTGGGCCCTCGAGAGGAGGGGCTTTGCGGCTTCCTTCTTCCTCCCACGGGCTCTGAACCGATGCAGAAGCCCCCGCAGGTGATGCTAAGCACGAGGCCAAAGGTGCAGTCGCCGAGAGCCTGGCGGACGTCAGAGCCGACGTGACTGCTCTGAGAGCAGAGACCTCGGAGCACTGCCAGCCAGCAGCATCCCCCGTGGGACACGCCAGGGCGCACGGCTCCTGAGGTGGTGGCCACCTCGGCAGAGAGCAGCTAGACTCCAGCTAGAGAGGCTGGCCAGGGACATTTCCCAGCGCAGGCTCGGCCTCGTGGCCCGTCCAGTGTGACAGGCTGTATGGCATCGTCCTCACGATGATGGCCCTGGACTGACAGGCCTGGGTTGTTCTAACAGCTCTCTCTGCCCCTGTCTATCGTGTGACCTTGGGGGGAAATCTCCTACCCACTCTGAGCCCCCGTTTCATCATTCATAACACAGGGATAACATTACCACCTTACAAGGGTTTGGGGCAAATAAAATGAGATGACGCCCGTCAAGCGTTCCGGCTCCACGCCTGGCACTGGGTAAACGCGCGGTGAGTGTTAGGTGGCGTCGTCATTGCCGTGATTATCCAGAAGATGGAGGGATGAGACCTGCTGCTGTGTCAAGATGCCGTTCGCTGAGAAGAGAGAATAAAACACTCATTCCGTGGAACGCAGATCGGTTGGGGTCCCAGGCTCAGCTCAGGGCTTGTGCTAATCATGGGGACCCCAAGGTTCAGAGACCCCAGGTTCCTAGTGGGGCCGCGGCTTACGGAGCAAGATTGCAGAGCTTCTGCCTTGAATTATTTGCTATCGTCCGCGTGTCTCAGTTTCGCCATCTCGAGTGGGTTATAAACTTGTACGACGCGCGGCCATTCCGCTGACTCCTCAGCGAGTCCCTCGCGGGTCTGAATCAGTGTCCACGGCCCGCGTCGGCTGGCTGGTGGGTGCCAACACCCAAAGCGGGTGGCTGTGGTCACTCCCACGGTGTCAGAAAATGTGGCTCGCTGTCTGCCAAGTGTGACGAGGGGACGGAACGGTGACAGAGAGGGTCTGGCAGCTCTACAGCTCCACGGAGACACTGTGTACCGGAGCCTCACACACCCACGGCCTGTGACACCACGATCCGTTTCTAGGAAACCATCCTGAGGACAGCTGTGAGTCTGGGGTCGGCGCACTTACTAACGATAACCTAGCGAGCAGGAAAAACTCTGCGTGGAAAGCCATTCTCGATAGACTACGTAAGCAGGAAAATTTAGAAACACCCTAAACATGCAGCAATAGGGAGTACGTCGTGCAAACCATGGATCTTCTGATGTGTAAAAATAATGTTTAAGAAGCATTTTAAAGGCTTAATAGTAAGTGCCTCAGATGTAACATTCCGTGGAAAAGTTATGGTAGATGCACAGGCCGTGAACAGGGTCATTTCCACCCAGTAGGATTGGGGCGGGGCTTCATTTTCGTGTTTATGCTTTATAGTTTCTCTTTCCCAAATTTTCCACGATAATAATGTATTACCTTTATAATCAGAAAGGGTTATATTATTTTTAATTACACGCATGAAAAGATCGCAGCCAGCTGGGGGCGATGACGAGCTGGGCGTGGGTCCCAGTCATGAGGGGTTCAGGGAGTGGGGCGCCAGGCTGGCAAGGGGGGGAGCCGGGACAGGTGAGAGGCCCGGCCCCCCGACCCAGGCAGGACTCTGGCGCCCCAAACTCAGACTGCCAAACTGTCCCCAGGGCCAGGGTGACTCAGCTGCTCCCTCCCGTGAGGGACAGGAAACCCAGCTCTCTCCACGTGGTCCTCAGTCAGATCAGCCTGCCACACGCCGCGCAGGGCAGTGAGGCGGAGGCCTGTCCCCTCGCCCCTGTCCCGCCCGGCCAGCCCTCCGTGGGCTAGAACCATCTACCCTCACTGCCTCCGACCTTCTCCAAAGTTCTGAAGAGCACAGCACCTCAACGCCCTGGAGTCCCAGGTCCCATTCCGGGCTCCGCATCACCATGGTCTCCTCCAAATACCCGTGACCCCGACAGTCACGACACTGCCTCATCAGTGCGGGTGCCGATGGCCACAGGGCTCCGGCCATCACGCCACTTAATGACACGCTCGAGAGAGGAACAGGTCCGCAGCCCTCCCAGGCACCAGGCGGCTAGACGAGGCTATTGGCGTGCTTCCTGAAACGCGGTGTTTCAAATATTTGCTTCGTTTTAACCACGTTGGTGAATTACATATTGGACAAAATCACCTCTTTCTACCCGATATACTAGTTTCGCCATGTTTTCCTAATAATGAAAACCAGGTGAGAAAGAATTCCTGAGGCATTTCATTTTCTTCCTTCGGAATTTCAAAGCACTTTGGCTGTGAGTACTGATGAAATGATTTATCACCACCTTCCCAGATTCTGGTCATCTGTCTGCTAATTAATGTATTAATAATTCAACACAAAAAGAAAGTTCTTGGAGATAGACCGTTAACATGGCAGTGCAGAGAAAACAACGTGTGATTACTTTTGCAGGAGATCAGCAGGAGAATAGTTTGAGAACTGTCCAGAGACAGCGAAATATTCTAAATACGCTCCCCACACCCTTCCCAATCACGTATGACTATTCGCAGCACAAACTCCAGATTTTAGCTCCCTTCACTAACACCTAACGATAAAAAAACCCCTCCATGTATTATTGATGAGGACAGTTAAGCAGATAAACAATAAAGTTCCCTGCCACGCCAAAGAAAAATGAAGAAAATGTAGGTAAATATACAATCAATTCTTCAGAAATGTTTTAAAATCACAGCTATTAAAGTCAGAAAAAAATCTCGAAAGATCACTCCACTCCATCCTTTTTGCTGATAAGGTAGCTGTGGCCTTATGCAGAGAAGGTATTTCTGCGCCCACGTGCGCGCAGAGGTCAAGGGCGAGCGCCAGGAAGCAACGTGAAGCCTCACACAGGCTTCCTCCCTCCTTTCTCTATGCACCAAGCTGCATCCCTGCTAAAAATTACTCTGTGTGGATCACTAGTGGTCATTCCTCTATTCATGCCACAGTTTCTGAGCACATCCTGTTTGCCCGGCATTAGGCTGCACGGTAAGAATACAAAAGGAAAACAATATATAGTCCCGGCACTTGAACGGCTCACAATCCAGCAAGGAGGAAGTCAGCGCACACAACGAGCCATCCGGTGACCGCCCGGCCATATCAGCGAAGCGCCACGGGAGCGTGGAGGAGAGGGTGACAAATTCTGCCAAGGGGGGAGAAGAAGCCGCGGGCGTGAAGCCCCCAAGGATGAGTAGGGACAACGAGACCGAAGCAGGGAAGGGAGCAGCATGTCTGAGAAGCAGCAGGCAGGACGCGTGAAAGATGCTCCACACTGGACACAAAACAGCCTTGGCTTCTGCACACACCCGTGATCAAGCATCCTCATGGCTGGGCACGCCTGGTCACCCCTGCCCCCAAGGCCTTCTAAAGGGCATCAGGAGGCTCTCTGCGCCCATACCCGTGCCGTGGCCCCATTCAGAAAGCCCCTCCCATCTCCCCCTACGCAAACTCCCCTCCGGCCTCGTGATGGAGCTCGGCGTTAGCGCTTCTCCGGACGCCCGGACAGAGCTCCTTCCTCGATGCTCCAATTTTTGTGTCTCTTGCTAGACAGTCCTTTTGTTATGTGTTTACACACACGTCTATCTCTTGAACAAGTCTGCGACTGTCTCAAAGACAGCCGGCCTTTACGCAACTGTATGTTCGATAAATATGTAAGTGAATGAACGACAATTTAGGCAGAAAACTGGGTGCAAAGGATGAGAGAGAGAGAATGTGCACAGTACGAGTCCTCGAGACAAATGGACAGGCACATACATCACTCATAAGCGAAAGAGTAATTTTCAGAATTGAAACCCCCAGGGAAATAAATATTTGCTCAGATGAGGCCCTAACCGCCATCCGAAGATGCTCACACCAACCATTTCTGCGCTGACTTAAAACTCCACCAGGCAGATTCGTATCCTCAGACGCTTTTCCTGCTATGTTCTTAGGGCTCACAAAGGGGGCCTGAAAAGGTAGATTTTCAGGAGTCATTTAGCCCTAGTAAACAGAAGCGTAAAGGGAGAAAATGGCCATCTGGTCTTCCTTTCTTCACGGGCATATAATCCACTATAAAGGTGTTAAACTCATTGCCAAGTGTGAACATGAGAGGAAATGAGTCCACTGACAAAAAACGCAATGAGACAGTAAACCAGAATCACTGCTCCAGAAATCCTCAGCTTCTCAGACTTACTGTCCCAGTTTGTTACACTCGTGAGTTATCAGCATGAAGCATAGCCACCGGTCATAAAAATAAAGGTTTTATTAAGTTTCACCAGGTACCAGAGTGCCCGAAGACACTGCGTCTCCTTTGACCTCAGGAGCTGCTCCAGCTGCTCAATTCCAGGATTAAAGAACCATCTCAGAATCAGTCTCTGACGTCAGCAGATGTGTCATTAAACTGCCTGCCACCCGAGCCTCGGTACCAAAAGAGACCGAGGGCATCCGATCCTTTACGCCACCCCCTTTTCTTTGCAGTGTAATAGCAGACACTGTAGGCCTGGGATTGCTAGCAATGATAATCCCAAAACCGCGGTCACTCCGGGACGTCTCTGTGTTATCGGGAAAGAAGCTGCGACCGGGCAGGCAAAGTGTCACACGCCACGAAGAGGCGACTGAGAGGCGACGGAGACACAGCGCATCCGCCTGCTCGGGCTGCCCTGACAAAGTACCGCAGACCGGGTAGCTCAAAGAGCAGAGATTCATTTTCTCGGAGTTCTGGAAGCTGCAAGTTCACGGTCAGTGTGCAAACATGGTTGGTGTCTAGTGAGGCCTCACTTCTTGGCTTGCAGAGGGCCGCCTTCTCGCTATGGCCCCACATGGCCCTTCCTCTGTTCATGCTCACTCCCGGTGTCTCTTCCTCTTCTCATAAGGACACCAGTCCCATAGGATTAGGGCCCCACCCTTATGACCTCATTTAACCGTGATCACCTCCTTAAAGGAACTATCTGCGAATACAGTCACATAAGAGGTTAGGACTTTTAGCATATAAATTTTGAGGGGCACAATCAATCCATAACAGATGATAGACAGATGATGATAGATAGATAGATAGGTAGATAGATGATAGATAGATAGATAGATAGATAGATAGATAGATAGATAGATAGATAGATAGAAGAAAGA
>NW_024349803.1:23149553-23194252 GCF_902729225.1 Pteropus medius | reverse complement strand
GAGGGAGGGAGGGAAGTCATTCACCTGCTAAGGAGATAGGACTACGATCAGCCTTAAATCTGCAGGAAGCCATCCACTGCCTAGGAGATTAAAATCTGAAAAGTGTTAGAAAAGACCAATACTGCCCCAAAATGTTACCGCTTACACACATACACGCGCTCACACACACATGGGTTCAGGGCCAGAGGTTTCACATTCATCGAACATCCAACGAGCATTCACCGAGAAGGAACTGTGTGGCTGGCCCTGAGCTGGGGCTTAGGGAACCTATTAACTGAGTCACTGGCTGAGCTGCTTACACTGCAACATGAAAGAGAGAATCTACACATAAGGAAGTTGTTCTTAGCCTTTACTGAGGGAAGGATCACTCAGACTTTTTAAAACCACATATCCTATACTCAAATCTTCTAAATCTAAATAGCCAGAGGAGAGACCTAGGTATCTATACATGTTTTATAAATTTCTCCAGCTGATTCTGAAACATGGCCAATGTGGAAAACCAACTCAGCCCGCTGAGACAAACATCGGTCCTTCCTTCTAATCAGCGACGTCTCTGGAAGGTCATACGTGAAGAGCCTACACCTCAGTGTGAACAAACTCACTAGACGGCGGATAACAGACGTCCCAGGATGATAGGAGACTGCTGAGCAAGAGCCAGCACGAGTGACATAGGACGACATGCATGAAAATTTGGCAGCAGGCGCGAGGTCCCTCCATAAACGTAGGAGGCTGTCATTTCACAGTAGGTGGCTGTCTGTAAGGCAACCAGTCCACCAGGAGCGTTTCCCACTGAGCCACTACGCCTTTTTCCGTGGCTTTCTTCCCTGTTTCCAGTCCCACGGGTTTCCCTCCCCGTCCTCTCTGGAAGTCCCCAGGGGAAAACCCCACATGCCGTAGATCTGTGGCCACAGCCCTCTGGGGCCCCGCGGGAGTCTGGACGCAGGCTGAGCGGGAGCACGGGGCTCAGCCCCGACGGCGGCTGGGGGTCTGGGCCCGGTTCCGCCGCCATCATCGGGGCTTCGCTGGGTGGTGAGCCCGGGCAGCTGCGCGTCTGTGGCGCTGCGGCCTTCTCCCCAGTCTGATCGTCCGCCTGGACCTCCGTCTGGGACACGCCCCAGGCCCGGCCTCGGCCAGCGGCCGGCTGCTGCTTCCCTCAGCACACGAGCCGCGGTGCGACTCCTCACTTAGATCGTCCATTCTCGGCTGAAACGGCTCGGCCTCCAACGGGCTGTCTGCAAATCGGTGCCAGCGTGTTTGACTGCCTCAGCCAAGCTGCCCGTCTCACGCCCTCACCCCACTCGCACCGGCATTGAGAGGGTGGGGCCAGGGGAGACAGACATCCCGAAACGCCCCGGGGACCCTACCGAGGATCAACTGTGTTGCATCCCTCTGGACGTGGGTACAGAAGAAAAACCCTCTTCGATACTATCTGAGCCTGGATGCTAACTTCATTTTACACGTGACCTTGCCGTAGAACTTTGCTGCAAGTCCTAAGAGGCAACAAATCACCCAGAGCAGCCTCCGGCCTGTAAACCAAGGGGAGACTGGGCTGTCTCGTTGGCAACTATACCAAGAATTGTGCATTACTGTGACAATCACCCCATTAATAACGCAATGACATTTTTGGTACTTGCGTGACAAGCATGAAGCTCCTGTGGCAATCTGCATTTGTGGTTTCCGTATGGGTACAGCATGTGACTGTGTCATTACGTTCCTTAGTGTAGCCAGGACCACGATCTTACATATTAGGTTATTTTTAATTAACTTAATGTTTGCTAGCCTTTTATATTAAAATTAGGGCATTATATTGATTTGTTTTCTATGTGAAATTATATACACATAAAGAGATTTTATTATCTATGAATTATGTTATCTTTGAGAGTGTAGCAAGCGTTAACAAATATCGGCCAGAAAGGGGAAATATTAGGCCTCATATCTGAGATATCAATACTAGCTTTTTCCAGTATAACGTGAATATTCACAATGAACCCTGTGGGTGTCTGACACGCCTCTCAAGGCTCAGGCTTTACAGCGACACCTGTTCCTGCAGCTCTGCTCCCAACAAGGCGCCCTCCGTGCCAAGGATGTCCCAGCATGCCGTGCAGCCAAAACTATCCCATTTACAGATACCAGTCGGTGTTTCAAAACGCGACTCTAAAAATTATTTTCGTAATTCATGTGAATTAAAAGTTAGATTCGTATTAACAATGATAGCATATGAGAGGTTGATAATGACTTTTAAAACCTGCGTTTAACAATGCTTTCCCATGTCCTGATCTTACGTGACAGTCGCCCCCTGTGAGGTGGTAGGGAGGTCTGTGTCTTTCCGTCTCTGCTTCATACAGAGGATCCTGAGGCTCTGAGAGGCTGGGACCGGCTCAGCGTCACACATGAGAGGCTGGGATGCAGGAGGAGAAAAAACCCAACAGAAAGACCAAAATGAAAAGGATCGATAAGAAATGCTGACACTCTGCGGGGAGGGTAAGGGCATCTCTGGAGGCAGAAGGTGGAACAGCAGTGCTGGGGACGGGACTAGGTGGCTTTCTGACCCATGAGTGTCCTCTGCATGGCAGCCCGCCCAGCCTACATCCTTGCACCACTGTGTACAACACACAGACGGCTGCCCCAGAGGACACCTGCGGATGAAGGCGCTGCCCTCTACTGTCGACAAAGGGGCGGGCACGCAGCGTGCGCATTCGCCATCTCGCGGCCCGTCTGAGCTGATAATAAAAACGCGCAGCCGCCGGGCGCAGCGCACGGCACTTCGCTCTCATCGGCAAGTGGCTCAAGAGTAACTTTGTCATTGAAATAAAGATTCTGACTCATTAATGAGACCAAACAACTCCCTTGGCTTAGTAGAGACAATGCAATTCGCTTTCGAGTTGTTCTGCTGCTGTTACTTGGATTCTGTGCTCACGCTGACCGGAAGGACACGAACACGCACGCTGTACTTACAGCGAGTTTGCAAATTCTTATTTATAACGTCGGGGATAATGAGCCCCACAGTTCACACGGGAGCAAACGGAAATCTTAGACGCGACAACTCTAATCCACAGGAAGCCGCTGCCCGGAGAAACGCGTGAACGAGCATCACGAAAGTCCGAGAGAGCAACACGGAACGGCGACACCTCCCCGGCGGGGAAGGGAGGCGACGGGCCACAGACGGCACCCCCGCCGCCCCCGCGCGTCCGAGCCGCTCGCTTCACAGACGGAGAACTCGCGTCCTGATGAGATGCCGTTACTTGTCGAAGACCTCATCGCTGCTTGCGGTCAGGCCGGGTCAAGAATTCCAGCTTCCCGCACTCCGCAACGCTGCTCTTGCCCTGAGATGTGAGTTTCTTGGCTGGACCTCCGAGAACAGCGCTCAAGAAATTCCAGCCCGAACTTCAGGAAGTCTAAAGTGAAGTTCATTCTCAACTCGGCTTCAGATGATGCTTTCCCGGACTGACACGCATGCTCGGCCCCTCACGTGGACCGAGAGCCTTGGTTCGGGCAGAGGCATAGCCTTTCCCTCTCACGAATGGTCTTTTTGATGCTTTGTTCATAAGGAGATACCATTTCCCATTGTAGTCATTTCCATGGTTACCCACTGATTTCCTGTAGGACGCATCCTGTTTACACGGCCATCATGTCTTCATTGTGGAGGGTAAATCAACTGAGTTTTCGCTTTATCTGCAACCTGAGACATGTAAAAATGAACTCTGCAAAATTTCCAGAACAAAATAAATAAATGATTCACCTGAGTTGGTTTTGCATGAATAAGTGATTAATCCTCTCTTTCAACTTTGTCAGGAGAGAATGCAGAATTAATGTCATTCAATGCAAACAGAAGCCCACTTTTCCGAAATCTGACCTAATTATAAGTGTTTGTGAGGAAAAATGTATGTGAAATTTTTTGCAGTATAAAAAAAGTCTCATAACATTGCTACTAAAAATGAGGACCCGACTCCCCTTCACTGAGGATGTGCATGCACGACCTTGGGATCTACCCTAATGGTTCATTCAGAACCTCCTGTGTTTTAGAAGGTCAAAGGTAAATGACCTCAGTGGTCCAAAACAGGCATTACCACTGCTTACCAAACAGCCCAGCCCTCGGTTTAAACCAGTGTCCGTGTGGCTGCCTTCACGGCCTGACCTGATTACACCCTTAGTAGCAAAACGCCCCAGATACGAGGGTGTTGGCGTGATGAGAAATGGGGGAGGGGGCATCCATCAAACCAGCAGAACACTCGAGAACTCAGGACAACGTCAGCAAAATGAAATGCCCTTAAGTCTGGGGCAGCGCGCTCCAATTCTGCCCTGCGGGGCTGAGCTTCGGCTCTGCGCTGCGGGCCGGGGGCTCTGCCTCCACGAGCACCTTATCTGTAGTCAGGGACCTGGACCATAAACCCGGCCAATGAAATAATTCCAAATAAGTCACAAAATAAGAACACTGGAAGGAAGAGATCACACCTTGGACCGGAAGATGGTCCAAAAAGACTCCTTCTGTGGGAAGCGGAGGTGTGTTTTGATTGGGGGCCCGAAAAAGTGGTGAGGTTTGAGTAGGTAGAGGTGGAAATAGCTCGTAGTGCGCGAGCATTTCCTAAGGGCCAGGTGCTCACCCGAACCCTTCCCACTCACCGCCTCATTCCATCGTCACGGCTCTGCAAACAGGTGATGAGGTATGATCATCTCTCACAGGTGAGAAAGCCGAGGTTACACCCGTGCTGCAGAGCCGGCGGACGCTTCCTGCGCCCACAGTCGGAAGCGCAGCGCTCCAGGCCGACGGAAGCAAGGGACGCGGTGGCGGGAAAGCGCACCACGCAGCGAGACGGGGCAGGGTGCCAAACACTCAGTCAAGAGAGGAGGGTGCGGGAGCAGGAGGGAAGGGCTGGGAAATCCGCATGACAGTGGGTCAGAGAGATCTCTGAACGCCACTCGTGGGAGGATGAGACACGTGGGAACTGAACGCCAACGGAGAAGGCGCCGATTAATTCAGGTGGCACTGACTGGGGAGGCAGAGGAGGTCCCAGTCACCAGAACCCCAGACGCTCACTGTTCAGCCTTTAACTAACTGGCCACCTGGCACAGCTGACAGCAACCAACCAAGATTCGGTCACGAAGAAGGAGCGGGGAGGAGTAAACCAGCCTCTGATGTCCCGCAGAGAGCAACTCTGTATTTCAGGTGTATGTTTTCCCAGCCTCCGGGTTCCCACCGGACACACAACGAACAAAAGGAAGGACAGATGGGACCGAAAGCAGAGACTCGGCTGATGAAAGGGAGACGCAGAGCTGCGGACCGTCATGTAGAGAAGGACTCAGAGGGGAGAAAAGGCGTTTCAAACACAGTGTCGTCTCCCCGATGAACGAAGCACCGACTGCCTACTCCGCACGCTCAGAGGCGGTACCGAGCGCCGGTGGAGACCGGCACCTGGGAAGAACCACGCGCTCCCTCATCAGAGCGGTCGCCTGACCCAGCTCCAGCTCAGCTGCAAGGGCCTGGGGCACGCGGCACCCGCGCGCCTCATCGCTGAGGACGGAGTCACAGGCACGCCACCTTCCACCGGTACGTGTGGGAGATGGAACCGGAGAAGGTCGAGGGAAAGAGCGCCGGACCGGGCACCCAAAGCGGGTCCCTCCTCCTCCTGGGGGAGGACAAGGCATCGTCCCGTGTCGGCATGATACCTGGCAGGGTGCCCGGATCACAGTTCTCGCCTCGTCGGGGAGCCTGCTTCCCACCCTCCCCACAGCCCGGGAATGAGCCTTTATGCGAAGCCCGGCTCTGCCACTTACTGGATGAGCGACGTGAGGCACGTTGTGATCGTCTTCGCCAGCAAGATGGACAAAACTGGCAGCAACAGGTGGAAAGAACAGAAGAGCCGGGGCTGCTCGCGGGCATCCGCCGGCACCGGGCTCACTGCCGCGACTAACTGAAGACAGACTGTCCCACTTCAGCAAGGACAGCTTCCTGCCCCTTCTCCACGCTGCCAGACTGACTCTTGGCGTTGGTCTCCTTGTTTGGGGGGGACGACAGCGCCTTCAACAGTGGACGGCATTGACTGATCATTGGGAGTGTCCGCCGTACTCAGGGCTGTGCGTGCCATTCCCCGTAACCCTGTGCGTTATTAGCTCAGTTGCACAGGCGAGGAAACTGAGCTTCGGAAAGCTCAAGCGGCTTGTCCAAGTCCCCCTGGGGTACGCACCTGCCTCCCAGCTACTGGCGCCCAGAAGCTGCGCTGCGTGCAACACGCTGCAGCCCCCCGCGTGCGTCTGCCGTGCGTCCGCCGTGCCCAGACTCGGGGCTCTCCAGGAAGCAAGGGCGCCCCGTCGTGCGCTCCCCTAACTCCTGGGCGTCGTCCCCATTCCTCGTGGAGCGGAAATCTTGAATGTGAAGTCGATACACTTGGCTGCAGCCCAACAATCTGCGAGGCACTGGGTGATGCACTGATCACGAAGAAAGAAGAAACGAGACGCCTCCCCTGCACTCGGGGAGCTTAGGGTTTAGCATAAGGTGACAAGACAACAGTAGCGGCCGCTCAGGCATCTTGAGCAGGACAGATGCAGAGGAGGGAGGAAGGAAAGGACCAGGGAGCAGGACACGGAGGGAGGGAGGGGTCGGAGGTCCCTGAGCGCTGACTGGGTGTCGGGCTCTGCATCGCCTCATCTAACTCTCCCACCACTGTCGTGGGTGACATGACTCCCACCCTTCCCCCGTCCGGAATCCTGCCCTTCATCACACTCCGAGCGACCTGGTCCTGCGTGGCCTCGTTCCCGCCTTCCTCTCTGCCCGCACGTCCTGCCACGTGGGCCCCTGTACTGCGCCTTGAACACCGCACTCCCTGCAGCCCTGCAGCCTTCGGTACCTGCTGCCCTGCCCCTTCCCCCCCACCCCCGAGGAGCCGTCCGCCTGCCTCTCCCCTCCTTCTGTGTGGTCTCTGCTCAAATGCCGCTTCCACAGAGACGCGGACCCTCCCTCCGAATAACCCGAATAACCCGCCTCCTGTCCTGTCGCTCTCCGTCTCCTCCCTCCGCTTTCTTTCTCTGCAAGGCACTGGCTGGAGCTTAACTCTACATTTACTTGTTCACGGTGTAGGTCCTCCGCCCTCCGCTAGAACGTCGGCTCCATGAGGGCAGCTGTATAGCCCCCGAGTCTGAACAGGGCCGGGCGTATTTAAAAGACACGTAAATATGTCGAGTCGGGAATGGCATCCCCAGTGCATTTAATCCGGAGTCAGTTATAACTCACCGCCCCAAGCTGGCGAGTGTAGTTATTTTCGCTCGCAGGAACTGGGAGTGACTGTCCAGGACCGGCAGGAAGCGACGCGCCGAACGAGGCCAATAAAGCGGGAGCCACGAGACATGCGGCCTGAGACGTGCAGAACCCTTTACTCGTGATTTAAAACAAGACCTGATTGTTCCGAAAGCAAGACCCGAGAGAGGCGGTGAGACTGAAGTCCCGATGCGGATAAAAACGAGTCAAGCGTTCGTGGGTCTTCCAGATTTCTGCACAACCAGCAGAGAGAGCGGGGAGCTTCTGGATCCTGGAGTAAATCTTTTCTGCATTTCGGGATCATCTGGGCAGGACTGCTATTGCCAAAAAGAATAATCGCTCCATCCTGCTACACCCAACTCCCGCGGGCTCCCCCAATAAAGCAGAGGAAGAGACGGAGCTGTGGCAAAGGGTCCAGAGCGCCAGCGTCCGCATTCAAACCCCGCCTCTGGGGTATGTGAGGCTGGGGTATGTGACACCAACTCCCCAGCGGCCTTCCCGCCTCTGCTCTCTGCGCGTCTGCCACTTCCCCTGAGAGGGGACAGCGGCCCGGCCGTGCCCGAGACTCGCCTCCGGAAGGCGGGCCTCGCAGGAAAGCAGCTAGCTTCCCACACAGTTCCGTGGCAACTCAGCCACGGCCTGTTGCTTAAGGCAGTTAATCCTGGTCAACAGGGCGCATCTTGGACCGCAGCCCTCCAACCCTGCCAGCTTCCCCAGCCTGAGGGCTGAGGTGGCAAGCCTGCCAACAGCTTGCCAGGTCACACAGCTGCAACCACAAGGTTTGGGCTCCGGCCTGTGACTCACTCCAGGGCGGTTGGTGGGCGGGGAGGAGGAAGGCAGGCACTACCCCCAACCATAAATGCCAGAGTTACAAGCATGCAGCCGAAACCAACCCAGGGTGTGCTGCTTCCCTAATAATTCGGCTTAAAAGCCCCAAAGGCCAAGGATGGGACTCTCCCAGGATCTGCCTTCCCGCAATGCCAGATCGCTGTGCGTCCGCAGGTCCCACAGACAGAGAAAACCACACACGTGCTCGTTATGCCTTTGTAAACGCTCCCCCCGGACCCTGGCTGCCACAGTGCCTCCTGCATCGATAATACTCAGGGAGGGGTCACGCTTTTTGATAGTCATCTGAACACTGTTCAAATAAAGAGGTTAAAATATACATATTTTTATATGTAAATTTATATATATTTACTCCATGATTTCTGACATCTCTCTTCTCTCTCAGATCACATGAGCGTCTGCAATAAATGTTCATGTATATATTCCAAATTACCTCTCCATATGTATGTAGGTAGATTGATACATAGGCATAGCTCCCTAACATGTAGAGGAATATGTAAAATATATGTTGTATGTAGAGATATTTTTAATATACAATATATATTCAACTGTATATATTCCAAATGCATTTCTAGGCTGATATAAATATATAGAAAGAGGCATATAATACATATACATCATGTGTAATGTTTTTAAACGTGCATATTTTGAATATACATTCTATATGTGTTGACACATATGTATTATAAATTTATGTATTTATATATACATATATTTTAAACATATATATATTTATATATATATATCGCATATATATCAGATTGGCTATATTGTGCATTGTACATGTAAATGTACATGTTTTTTATATAATACATATTATATATTATATACATAACAAGTACATGTATTGTACGTTTCACACACTTTGACATACCTGTGTGTATATTTCCATTTCCGGACACGTTGTGATCTCCGGCCACAGGCCGCAGCCATCTGTGCACAGGTGTCTCATGGCTGCCGGCTCAGGGCACCGCGTGGCGACTCGCGGGAGCGGGAGCCTGGGAGCCGAGCGGGCCGCCCGAGGCCGTCCTGCAGGACCGGCAACAGCTGGGGAGTCTCACGGGATCTCTGCAAGAGTCCAGGGGTACGCGGTTCCCTGTCCTCCCCAAACCTTCAGCATGGACAGGTTCTTCTTTGGGGTGTTCTGTCTCACCGAGACTGTGAAGTGATCGGCCTTGCTGACTCTGGCCCAATATCGGGAGGCTCTGGAGTGATGCCCGGCCCAGCACACAAACGCAAGCTCTGCCTCGTCTTCCGGGTCAACACCGCGTGGCCGCTTCCTGTCTGTACTCCAGCCCGAGCGGCTCCAGGAGGTGGCCTGGGCTGCAGGCCCACAGGTCCCTCTCCGACCCGGACACAGCTAGAACGAGCAGAGCCGGGGCGGGGGGCTCAAACAGCTCTCTCTGGTTCTGAGCGCAGGCTCCTTCTCATGGAGAAGGTCGAGATGTTTTTGTTTTATCTGTTAGAAGCTGTCATGAGCTAAATCGTATCACCCCCCCACACACACACTCACACACAGAGACAAGGACACGCCGAAGGCCTAACCCACAGCACCTCAGAAGTGGGGTCTCAGGCAGCTAACCGAGTTAAGGGTGGGCCCCACTGCAACGTGACTCCTGAAAGGGGGAAGCTTAGACGCGGAGACAGACGCGCAGACGGGGCGGGCGACGTGGAGAAACAGGGAGAAGGTGGTCGCTGGCGGCCACGGTGCCGCGCCTGGACGAGACCCGCCCTCACAGCCTCAGACGGAACCGCCCTGAGGGCACCTGGACCTGGGACTTCCGGCCTCCAGAACTGGGAGGCAAGACCTTTCCACGGTCCACACCGCCCTGTTCACGGTGCTCTTCGTCTTTGGGAGGCTGGGCTTCCCGCATTTCTCCCAACGGCCCAAGGGGACCAGTTCTTTGGGTAAGACGTTAGGGACAAAGTGAGTGGAAGTGGGTGACTCCGGGTGTTGCATTCGCATACTAAGGCGCCCTGGATACAGCACGGTCTTCTGATCGTGAGCTAGATGGCCCGGCCTGGTAATTCAAGCTGTCCCCAAAAGCGGGGTGCCTTTCCTCTTCCGGCCTTCCTGACACGGGGCCGCTCGGAGCAAGACTGGGCTTGTCCATCGTCCACCTCCGTGATAAACGCCACTGAGTGTTTGCCGTGCTGGGTGTCAGACGGCCACCGAGAACAGGCACAGTCGCATCGGCCGTGCTCTGAGAGTTCAGGTTCCAGTAGGAGACATAGATAGGTACATAGAAAATTTAAACATAGAATAAAAAGCATTAGTGTCACAAAAAAGTCCAGTGAAAATGTCACAGGGCTCAGAAAGGAAGACGCCGTGGAAGTGATGGCATTGAAGCCACATGAATGACAGTCGCAGGCATAGAAGATGGCGTATGGCATACGTCAAGACAGAGAGGAATGATGAGGCTGACTGGGGTGCAGGCGTGTTGAGGGGAGCGAGGGACTGTGGCTGGGGGGTCGTCTCTGTCTCAGTTACAGAGGTTCCACCACTAGGCTAGGAATATAAACTTAATCTGAAGACCAAGAAGAGCCATTCAAAGACACATTCCCAAAGAAACCAGAGGCAAGGGGTCACCCCGCCAGGTGGCTTCTGATGGCTCCCCTCTCTCTCGCAACCCCAGAGTCTGCGGGTTCACACCGAAGTAGCAATAACCCTCCAGAGCAGACCAGGGCCACACGGTTCAGCTAGGGCTCGGAGTGTGAGGGAGCTTCTAGATGCTTCTGAAAGTGCTGGCTGTGTGACAGGTGTCATAGAGAGAGCAAAGCTCAAGCAACGAAAGGAACAGGACACCCAAGCCATGGGGGCCCCTTCCCAGCCTGACGGGCCCCCTTGTTTTCTCACAAACGACAGTTTCTCAGCAGAGAAGTCAGATTTTTCCTCTTTGCTTCACTCCTTGACACATAATTGGTGGCCTCGCTCAACGCCCGACGGGCTGGGACGATTCACTTACACCCTAGGCGTCTTTAACCTGATGAGATCCATCGACAGTGAACTTCAGCCAGGTGAAGCAAAGTTTTACAGGAAGGACTCGCAGGGGTCACTGGGCAGGAACGCAGCGCACCGAGCTGATCCTGTGAGGCTGAGTACAACACGCAACGTTTGACCAAGGAAAGGCTCATGTGCTTCGCGGCCTTGTATCTGAACTTGCCCTCGGCCAGAAACCTCTGTCCTATGTGGGAACTGGCTAACCATATTTCTTCACTTACACAATTGTGTGCTTAAATACTACGACTACCTCGAAGCGTGGTTTCTAGAAAGTTATCATGAAGAAACATGAATATGCAAAGAAGTATGCAGAAGACGTTCACTGCAGCATGACCCAAAATAGCGGGAGACTGGAAACAATATAAACACGCAAGGGAAGAGGGTCATTTAAATATAGCAATACGACGACCTGCAAGGCATCCGATGAAAGAATAATAAATTAGACGTGCTAACAAGGAAAGATGTCTGTGAGTCCCTTAATATTACTAAGAAACAGAAGTGAGATGCAAATAGTATATATAATATGATCTGACTTTTAAATACATACAAATTTGTATATATATTCAAGATATATATTCAAGATCTATGCATGCAAGATACATCTCACTAGCTGTGATCTGCACAGCTATATGTATACATATATACAATATGTAACACAGCTAACTATAGACATAATTATATATCATTATACATCTATGTTTCATTATATATCACACTGTATATTATATATAATGATATATTTATATATGGGGGGGGATGAGGGAGAGAGAAAAGCCTGACGACAATCATGAATCAAGATAACAAGTTACCAGTGATTGTGTCTAGGGGACTGGGTATGTGAAAATCCTTCATTTTCTACATTGTGTACTTCTGAATGGGTTGCATTTTGTTACAATGAGCATATATTGTGTTTATAATCAGAGAAAGGATATTTCCACAAGAAAAGGAAGATAGAAAAGGACACTCTAATCCTTCACTGAGTTGTCCAGATTTGAACGTTACTTATAACAGAGAAAATTTTCAGGTCTTTTTACTGCGCTGAAAATAGCGGGGAATAAAATGAGCCACCTGGTACAGCACAGATAACACCGGACCTAAAGTTCAAAGTCTGTAGTTACGAGTCTTAGTTCTCCAATTTTCCTTTCTGAAACGCAGCTTTCCTCACATACAAAGTAAGTGACTGCATTTACTCCCAAAGTCCCTCCCATACTGACATTTCCTTACTCCAACCGGAAGGAAATCGAGCGGCATTCAATCTTCCTGGTATGTTTTCATTCAGACGCTTATGAGAAATGGCCTACAATGAGCCCCACAAAACTGCTATGATCCAAAGACAGGGGAGACTGGTCCCCGTCAACTCTCAGATGCGCTGGGTTATATAATGGAATAGTTTCTATCCTAGGCCCCCAAGTTCCAAGAACATTCCAGCTCACTAAGCAAAGAACGTGAGGGACAAGGGAACAAGTCCTTTTTATAGACCTGCCGGCAGAATTTCTGCCAATAATTCTATGATCGCCCCCACCCCCAACACACTCTCACACACACACACGCACACATGCACACACATGCACACACGCTCACCATTTTTTAGACATGAAACTGAGGCCAGAGAAGACGTGTGCAACATCTCACAGCTAATGAGCAGAAGAGTCAGGGCTACAAACACTGAATCCTACCTGAACTTAGCGCGGAGCCCTGTAGACATGACAGCTCCAGGACGAACACGCACTGACGTAAGTTCTAAGCCGCTTCCACCTTCCCACACAGCCCTCATCTGATGACTCTCTTCACAACAGCTCCCACAGCCTCGTTTCTCTCTCTAAAACTGGGACACACTAAAAGGAAAAGTCTCCTGAAGGAGGATGATTTCCCTCCCTTTCCCTACGCTCACCTGTAGGCACACTGACGCATACCTGTCGTGGACTTGGAGCCTGCGGTCACGCTCGGGATGTGGCTCTGAGTTAGCCTAGCCGCTTTCAAGGCACTAAACAAACAGGTACTCTAAGATGAAGGAGAAATTTAAAAGGCCAACACAGAAGCACAGAGCAGCTATGTTTAACAGGAAGATGACAAAACTAGAAAATGGCAGATCGGGGTTCGACTCCTACCTCTGCTACTGAGTTGGTCTAGGATTTTGGTCAAGCGGTTAAGATTTCTAGGTTTCGGTTGCCATGTATACAATTCAGAAACCATTCATTCATTCAACCAGCACACATCTGAGTACCTACATGTGCCAGGCGTGGTACTAGATGCAGAGAAAACAATGTCGGGCCAAACCACACCCAGCTGGTCCTTGTTCTCATGGAATTTGTAGCCTGGAAGGAAAGTTAAACATAAAATAATCACACAAATAAATGGATGAGAAATGGAAGACCAATAATAATCCCTTGAGAGCATATAACAAAAGTGCCTGACCTAGTCTTGAGCAAACGATGCTCCAACTTGGGTTTGATGGGTGACCGTCGTTAGCTTGGTGAAAGGCGGCAGGAGTAAAGAGGAAGTATGATCCAGGAAGAGGAAGCACCTTGTGGCAGCAAAAAGCACAGTGGGTTTGAAGAGCTAACAGGAGGCCAGCAAAAATATCCATCGGAAAGTTTCAGGCATGGGAGTGAGTGCTACAGGGTACTTGTGAAAAGATGTTAAACAGGCCTAGGATGCTGATCTGACCATTACAGCACAAGACAGGCTAGGTGTTAACAAGATAAAGTACACAGATTGTGTGAAATAACACTCCTCTCGACTCATTATTAAAATGCTAGCTGATGTTCAGTGACAAGGATCTTCCGCTAATAAAGGCAGGAATGGAATATAACAGCATAATGGCGACTTTTTTCAAGTTAAAAATCTTCCAGCAGAAAGAGCAAAAGATATAGGTCCACTATGTTCAAAAGGAGGGCCCAGCTTTAGGGAAGCAAATGACAGGAATCATCAGAAATCTTCACTGCAGAGCCAGCAACGGACGCCAAGCCAGTCAGGGCACAGACGAATGTCGCAACCATTTCACCAACAGCAGCCGCCCGGGCTGGGGTCCCGTGTGATCTTGGAAATGACCCACAACACAGACACCTGGCTTCCCGAAGCCCTCCGTCAAGCAGTGACCATAGAGATTACACGCTGGCTTTGTTACGACCAAAATTTCTTCCATAGATGAATATTTTACTTTGAACTTAAAAGAAACCTCAGGAAAAGTATCACTAGAATTGGCAGGTCTTTTTTTCTTTCGAAAGAACACTGCTGGGGAATTTACTAATAGACCTATAAATGAGGGCGATATAATGTCAACTCCAATAAGGATATTAATTAAAAGAAAATTAACTGTTGACATTTCTGCAAGTTCAGGCTAGTAGATCAAACACAAACCCAGAGCAAGAGAGAAGGTCAAGGTGATATTCTGCATGCCAGAAAAGCTTCTAAATAAAAGTTCCCGAATAAGCTAAGACCTATGAAGTTGCAGACCTGTGGACTTTTATGATTACATAAAATTGAAAATAGAACCATCTAGAAAATAAAAGGCAAGGAATTTGTGGAAACGATGTATAAGGTGGCAATCAGTATGGCTTCATAAAAGACAGATCAATGTAAATTTT
Source organism: Pteropus medius (assembly GCF_902729225.1). Taxonomy (NCBI): domain Eukaryota; kingdom Metazoa; phylum Chordata; class Mammalia; order Chiroptera; family Pteropodidae; genus Pteropus; species Pteropus medius. Next base: position 23,179,569 of record NW_024349803.1, on the reverse strand, counting down.
CTCCTTTGACAAAGTAGCAGTTTGTGAAAATAAAGAAAATAAGTGTTTGATCTAGTGTAAATTTAGCAATCTTTTAAGTTCTGCCACGCGATACATGGTACGATGTAAGAGAAAAATCTAGATTTTACATTAATGAGGTGGCTAGAAGATTATACCCAAAGAGTAGTTAACGAGACCCCAGAATAAATTACAGCTATATTAAATATTTAAAGATACAAAAATCAAATCATTAAAGAAAAACAAACTGAATATTTATTAAAGCTTTGGAAAGGAAAACTAAAAGCAATTCAAAAAACAGAAAGGAAAAGACAAGACTTACTACCTCACCATCAAATGAACACGCTTCTGAATATCAGAAAGAAATCCAAATAGAGACAAATAACAGATTGGGGAAAACACTGACAAATAACATGGTAGACACCAGGTTAGCATCGTCAGTGGACATCAAGGTCAATAAGACACGGACAGGAAAACGCTGATAAAGACTGATAACGACAACAGAATTAAGGCCTGGTTTCTAATGAGGTCTCCTTTGGGCCACTGCTTTGATCTCTCTGTGTACTTCTTAGCTATCGTCACATGACAAAACTGAGTAGCTTAAGACACTAAGCACTTACCATGGCACGGTTTCTACAAGAGGGATTTAGAAACAGCGTGGCTGACTGGCCGGCAGTCACCTAAAGGCTGAGGGGCTGGAGAACCGAGCTCCGAGGCGGCTCACAGACCCCTCCGCGTCCACACGTCATCGCCTCCGTAGGAGGCCCGCGCACCTTCACAGCATGGCTGCCGACATCCCCCAGAGCGAACGATCCAAGAGAGACCAAGAGGGAAGCCATCGTGCCTGCTGTGACCTAGCCTCAGAAGTCGCCATCGCGGGTCGACCCTACCCAGTGTGGGAGAGGGCTTAACTGGGGCCTGAGTGTCCTAAGACCACCTACTGGTTAATAATAGACAACGTAAACCTTCCTTCATTCACTCAGAATTTACTGAACATCTACAATGTGCTACCCAGAATGCTCAGCGCTACCCTGGTAAAACCAACTCAAACCAGCAAATCTCACAGTCACGGGAGCTCTGGCGAGAGTAGCGCATTTCAAAACGGAGCGGGAGTGAGAACTGGTTTTCAAGTATCTGACGTCTGTGGGCTACTGCACCAGTGGGAATTTCAGAATCCCATGCAATGGCCAGAGAGCTGTCCCTCAATGTTAAGATGCTTCTGCCCAACACCAAGCTTGTCCCAGGCAGGTCAACACAGACAGAGCCAGCAGCTTTCGAGCCAGGACCAACACAGGAATCATCAACCAGCATTTGAAAGGCTTAGATTTGAAGCCTGGAGAAATTCTCCAGGTTGTTTAAAGGCTAGCTCAGAGGCCTTGCTGAAGGTCCAGAACTCCATCCTACATACGAAAGATGATTTATCCACCACCCTTAGAGTGTGCATGTTACTTTGTGTACTATCCAGACTACAGATATTGATGGAGCGCCTGGTAGATGTCAAGCATTGTACTAGTTCTGGTGAAACACACATTCATGGGAGAAGCAGGCAGCGAACAAGCAAATGGCAAATAAACAAAATAACGCAGGCTGACAGGCTCTGGCAATGAGGCCCGTAAGTAGTGCACATTGCCAGCGCACCAGATCTGGACGGTTCTTCTTGGAGTCTTCGCAAAGTCCGACTATGCCCAAGCAGACCAGCAAATGCAAAACTATAGTGAACACACAAATATTTCTCACTCTCCGAGGAGAGTTCTCAGTAAAGGAACGCTTCATTTAGAAATTCTTTTTGCCCCTTAAACATTCCATTGCTTTGTAGAGACTCTGCTTTCTAAGATTCCAGGTCTGCTAATGACATTTTCAATAATAACAATAATAATAATAATAATAATAATACAGTATTTTCAGTTTGGGATATAACTTTTCATAAACATTATCTCATTTAAAAATAATACAGCTTATTTTGCTGTATTCATACACCTAAGCATTATGAAAATGTTTGGCAAGAGCTTGGAACTATCCCATGACGGTTTGGCTGAAATGGGGAGCAAAGGGGAGCATCCCTCAAAACAAGGTGACAGAGCTAAGAGGGAGGGACCGCACTGTACAGGGCCCTACGGCCAGTGATGAGGGGCTTGGTTTTATGCTACATGCAGTGGGAAATGAGTGAATGATTTTCATTATGCAAGTGACGAGGTCAGATTTAAATTTGTAGTTTGTGGCACACTGCCTCGGGCCCATGTATCTGTGCAGTAGCTGCTATGGGGTAAGGAGAGCGGTCAGGGCCAAGGAACCGGGCACCCTGACCCGGCCCACACAGGGCTCGGGCCTGTGGCCTCGCCGGCATTAGAACAGTGCCATTTGCACTGGGCGCCGAATAAATGCAGCTCTTGCTACTGATGGTTAGTTTGTCCTCATTTACTGAAAGTGAAAGGTCTTCTCTTCATGACTCATCCACAAATCCTGCTGATCCTCCTCATTAAAAAGTTTGCAAAGAAGTTGACACATCAGCCATCATGAGCCCGGGCGCACCAGGCAGAAACCTCCCGCCCCCCGCCTGCCGCACGCATGCCAGGAATGCACTGCGCACCCTTCATCATGATGACGGATGTTCTTCAATGAGGCTTTCAAGTCACCATCTGCCATGTTCTGCTTGCAACACTTCTTCGGTGGGGCGACTGCTCAGGGATTATAAATATCATATCCGGCATCTTTTAAAAACAAAGCCCTAACGGAGACTCAAGGGGGGAAAAGTCACAAAACTAATCAACTGGCAAGTGTTGCATGGAGCCCGCAGACGTGGGGCTGTATGCGGGTCCGCCTCTTACACCAAAATCAATAATGCGGCTGAGCACGGAAGCGACCTGAACCTGAGGCCCCCTGAGCGTCCCGTAAATTGACTGACTTGTTTCTGCACCCTTTCGAAGCTCTGCCTCTCTTCACCAGTGTAATTGGTTATACATTGTAAACTCGTAAAGGCAGAAAGGGCAATTCTGAAAACGAAGCTGTCCTTCCACTCACCTTGAACCTACCTGTCCAAAGCCTTCGAAGCTCAGTCCCCTCTAAGACGGCTTCTCTAATTAATCCAACCAAATAACGTGACATATACGTGGCCAAGTCACTAACAAACAGGCATTGTATCTTATTTGATTCTTCCCTTCCCTACAACACCCCTCCCCCCCCACGCACACGCACACGCACACGCACAGACAAGGACTTGGGTGCGAGCACGGTCATGTTGGGGATCTTCCCGGGAGAGTGAGACGGAGAAGTAGGAAAAACATAAGGGTGCCAGTCACCACTGTGGGCAACGGATGCAGCTGAGGACTGATGCTCGAAAGACCGCGCCGAATGCACCTAAGAACCTCTGAGGTTGAGGGAATGTCTCCTGTTCTCCTTTGCTGGAGTTCTGCCGGGGCATTAACTCCCCTGCCATTCTGTGCTGCCTCAAACATAGACTAAGAGCTTCGGGGGCTTCAGAAAAAGCCATGAGAAGAGCAGAGGTGGAAGGCCCTCAACTGAGATGGGGTCGCCTCGCCCGGGAACTGTCCAGCACCGCTGCAGCTGAAACTGGGGGTGGATCAAGGGACCCCGGCACAGGACACAAAGCGTCTGCTACAGCTTGGCAGTGATGTTGCCCAGGATAATGCTGAGGTGTGAACAAACCTTTCCCTTAGTTCTTAGCGGTGCGGAGAGGCTGGCTGACCCGCTGGTTGAGTCTGAGACAAGCATTAAACAGTATGGGGCAACACGGAAGTTCGAGACAAGGCTCCCAACTCCCGAGGAGTTTGCAGCCTGGTGGGGATTGTCGTCCATCACAAACAAATATGGAACTGCTCGTTCTGACCACAAAGGCAGAACAAGTGGAAGGTGGTATTACGAAACGGTTAAGAGATCCCACCTGGACTCAGACAGACTAGAAGGACGTCCAAGCCTGGAGCTGCTGTGTGGCCGTGGACGAGGCGCTTTCTCTCTCGGTGTCACGTTTCTTCACTAAAGAAGAGGGAAAATTATACCTACGTCATGGGGTGCTTGTATTCGTGTATAAAAGCACCGATCGCAGTGCCTGGCATTTAAGTATTTAGTAAATACTGGTTATTTTGTAAAAGTTGAGTAGAGATTTAATAGTAGCATCGGATTTATGGACGAGAAGATGATCTCATCTCCGCATCAGACCCTGTCTCTTTCTTAAATACAGATTTTTATAGCCCCTAGTCTAGAGCCATTCTGCCTCCCTTAGAAACTGCATTATGTAAGGCACTGCTCATGTTAATACCAGAAGGCAGGGATTTAAAGGAGCAGACACACAGCATGATACGCATGGGCGCTGGAGCAATGGGCTCATCTGAGCCCATACATCTTGCCACTGCACGACCTGGGGTAAATCTCTCACGTGCTCCGCCATTCAGGTCCCTCACCTGTAAAATGGGGATATTGTCTGCCTCATAAGGCCACTGTGAAGATTAAATGACAGTGTCTCTAAAGGGTTCCCAACACATTTTAGATCTTCAAAAGTACAGATGATTACTATTCACTGTTCATTCAATGCACACTTATTAGGCACCTATTGTCTACAAGACCGTACTAGGTTCTGGGTAATAAAAAGGGGCTTGAATAAGGTATGGTGTCAACACTCAAACGTCTCACAGATTAATATTAATACTTAGACGAATCTGACCACTTAGTGGTACCCAAATTAGTAAGTTACCCTAATATCGAATGCTATTATCCTAATATTTAAGAAAGAAAGGGAGGGAGGGAAACTAAGCTAGTGAGCTCTGAGACAGGGTTCAAGGTACAAGATCATGAGAAAAGAATCCACCTCCTTTCCCAGGGTAATCAGAAGCTGGCAAGTGAACCAGCTCAGAGAAGGTTCCCTAACACCAGGGCCGAGAATGCCAGGCCGGCTCCACTCACCCTGGACTCAGCCTGGACTCAGAACACAGAACACGGGCCGCTCTTCTCCAGCCTCGATCCGGGTGGAACCAGGATGCGACGTGCAGCAGTGACATCCAGGAGGCGGCAGGGTGCCGCAGGGCTGGGTAGAGGGGAGGAGGACAAGGTGATGGTGGGAACTGCACCCCTGTGGGGTGCGCGCGGGGCCTCACCTTTCTCCTCAGTTACTGCCTTGGGAAGCTAGAAGAGGCGCTCTCCGGAGGGGTCTAAGTTAGCATCCCGGCTTCACTGCATCTCAAGAGCGGGTGTCAGGATGACGCTCCTGGGCTCGGCGACATCCCTTCCCCACATGTACAGAATGCTTCCCAGTTCACAAGCCACTTTAAGGTCCATCGCCTCACTCAGATCTCTCAAACTGTGTGGTTCGAGCCTCGTCTTCTTCACTCCTGGTGAGCGAGCTGAGACGTGGGCAGCTGAAGCAGCCTGCTTGGTATCCCGTACCCGGAGGCAGAGCTCAGACGGACGCCAGGGTCCTCATACTCGCACGCAGCCCCCGAGGGATGGGGAGGCGGAACCAATGGGACTGGAGGGGAGTGACGAGAAGCGATTTGTCCTCAGAGACCTTGAGAGACCCCCCCCTCAAATCAGAATTCCCACCGAAAGAACCGGGGACCCCAACTCTGGGTCACCGCTCTAGGCAGTCAGATATGAAATCCTTTGTGAACCTGGAGCCGTTCCATGAAGACTCAGGACAGTGACATTAGACTCAGGACAGTGGCATTCACTGGGACTAACTGACGAGTAATGAAGTTGCTAAGGTTTATGAGCCTTGAGCTAATGCTAATGTGGAGGTACAGTGTCAACCGTAAAACCATAACTGCTGAGAAAAACTAGCCTTCTGTGCAGAAAAGTCATGCCTTTTTCCTTGGCCTGGAGGCAAAAACGGCATTAGACAATTTCAAGAGTGACAAGATCAATTTTTCTTGAAGGGTCTTAAATACTGAATAGAAAGAACAGCTTCACCCTTAAAAAGTAACTGATTATCTGATGATGAGACTGAGAAAAAAGTATGTCACTCTCTAAAGCGCAAGCATTTACAAAAGTGGGTGTGTCTCTATAAAATGTCCTCGAGAGCATGGCCAGCAGCTGCAGGAAAACACAGAGACCCTTTCCATCCAAGCCTGCACGTGCAATGTCTGCTTGGCAGTGGGGAAGGGGGCGGGGCAGAGAAAAGGTGATCCCAGCGGGAAGGGGCGGGAAGGCTGAGCACCCTGCCCCCTCCCCCGCCACACCCAGTGGGCGTGCCCCCTCCACCATCACGCCCAGACCGCTCTGCCCACCCCTCCCTGCCACACCCAGTAGGCCTACTAGAAGGCATCATCCTCCCATGGACCCACAAGAACAGCTGAATTAACCCATCCTGCAAAACAACCATCTTGGCTCTTGCTTGGTTGGTGCTGAGTTGCTCTTAATTGCACTGACTATGAGAAGCTGATGTTTCTAGAGGTTACTCGTGAACAGAGCCAGCACCCCCAGCAGCCCCACCGAGGACCCTTCCCGCTGCCTCTAGAACCTTCCTGTCCAGCATGGTTGCCATGAGCCACACACCACCATTGAGCACTAAGATATGGCTGGTCCAGATGACACATACGCTAGGTGTAAACTGCACACCAGATTCTGAAGGCTTAGCATGAAAATAGTTTGAGATACCTCATTAATAACTTCCATATTGATTTCATGCTAAAATGATAATATTTGGGATATGCTGGCTTAACTAAAATAGATTATCGGGTATATTGTTAAAATTAATTTCACCCGTTTCTTTACACTTTTAAAAACATGGCCACTAGAAGATGTAAAATCACAAACGTAGCCCATGCGTGTGACTTGCATTATATTTCTAGAGGACTGTAGTGCCCTGGAGGTATACAGTTATTCTCCAAAAACCCGACCGAGCCCTTCGGGAAAGTCCGAGAGAAGGCATAAACGCCATGTTTTCATGCCCTTCTGTTCGGGTGACTTGGGGATGGCTTGCTTGATCTCCAGTGTGCTCTGTAGAAGACCGCACCGAGTGCTTTGCTTGCTTGCCTGTTTGTTTTAGGCAGTCTGAGCCATCACTGTCCCCGGCAGGAACAGCGTCTGCTTCGCTGATCCGCAGGGATTGCGCGCTGCGGGATGGCGTATGTGGGTGTTTCGTCGTGACTCGAGGACAATGCACACAGCTCAGCAGTCAGAATGGGTGCTGATGGGTCGAAGTCCAAGGCTCCAGTCTCCACCAGACACACTCAGCACAGCCTGCTCGGGGACCAGGACGCACTGCACCCCGCATCTGGCTGGCTTTCTTGCGACCGTTAATGTTTGGTGACAAGAGGGGCCAGTAAAACAGTGGTCCTCTATGTCTTGCGATCCATCATCACTGCTCCAAAAAGCAGGTCAGGTCATCCTTGGTGGGGAGAGCATGAACTCTGCTACTTTTTCATGTAAAGGAAAGTATATTATTTTCCTTTGCTAAAAAAGAAGGGTTCAAGAAAACACACGTTACAAGTTTCAAAAGCCCAGCAAAGGCCAAAACTTATAAGAAGCATTGTGTCCTTTCCCTTATTTGCTTCTGGAAAAACTGTAACAGAGGTGCAGAAGTCCCACACTAACTCCCACCTGATCGGGAAACGGAGATCACAGTGGAAAGCACTGATTTATGTGCTGTGGCTTCATGTCACTTTTCAAAAACCGTATTATTAAGCGACTCACTGCACTGGATTTTCGCTTGGCTTCTGTCCCTCATCATTGCGAGGCAGAGGCCAGCAGAGCCATGTAACAGAAGCTGAAGCCCAGAGATCCAGACCACAGGCCCACCTCTTCCCCGGTGGCCACGGCGCCCGGGCCAACGCACTTCCCTCCCTGGTTCTGAGTGGCCCCCTGTAAGGGCAGAGTTTGGACTCACATTCAGTCTAACCATATCGCTTCAGAGCACACCAGCTGACCATCTTGAAGAGCCGAAGCTGATACTTTTCTCAAATGCATCTTTCTTCCGTTTTTCTTCAGGAGCAATAGAGGTGACACCTCGTGCATCTGGCCAACCTTCATTTTCAACAGCTGTGCGGGGCAGCTCTGGAACAGACCCCAGCCCCCCGTGGCCGCTGCACCTGTGGTCTGGCTGGATGCACCTTCTGTTTCCTGCCGGCTCTGGCAGCAGGTTGGGGGCGAGAGCAGTTGCCTGTGGTGTTCTGAGCTCACTGTCCCTGGTGACTGAGCCACGAGACACCTACGGACCTTGTCAACAGCTAAGACGTCTCTCCTTGGCTCAAAACATAGTCTGGGGAATCGCCCTGGCTGCGTCTAGCCGAAGCGCTGCCTCCTGAAGCGAAGGCTGACCTTTCCTTAAGCACCAGCTACTGAGAAGGAGAGAGCAGAACAGTCTTATTGTAATTCGCTGACATTAATGGGCTCACAGACTCTGGATAGCAGAGGTTCGAAGCAGCTCAGGAGATAACACGGCAGGGCACTGGCTAGAGACCACACGCCATGAGGCGGTGCGTGTGGGTTTCTAACTGAGTCTTTCTAACAAGACTGTGAGATGTGATAGGCACTATTATTATTTTTACAACATGGAAACCAAGGTTTAGAGGAAGTAACTTCCCCATTCTTATAGCTACTAAGTGACTGAGGTGGGATTTCAAGACAGACTGATCTCTGATCTAGAGCCCACACATAATATGCCACTTTGCCATCAGGAGAGTTTTCTGGAGCTCATTTTGTTGCAAAAATTCAAGTTGGGGGTGTCCGACTCGACCATTGCTTCTGCCTGGGATGCCTAAACATCTTAAACAGTTGTGCATTAGTTCAAGTCCATTGAGAAGCAGGTGCCACGAGAGATTAGATGTCACTACTTATTTCTAAGCTTCTTTCCACTCCTGTTTTCTTCCCTTTAAGGGGAAATGCCGCAGGAAGAGGTACGTACAAACTTCGGCAGGGAGCAGAGATCACGGCTTGCTGCAGTTCGATGTTCAGTGCCAGCAGACATCAGAGCGGAGCTCCCCCCGACACGCCCCGGGAGTCCCCTTAGAAGGAAGTGAGGCTTGGACGTCGCTGCAGTCATGCGCACCTGCCTAGTCTCATCCTCCAAACCCGTTCGCTGTCTGCGCTTCCTGCCTAAGGTAACTCACATCACACCATAGTCCCGGGGGCCACAAGTCATTCTGAATGGAACTCTGTTTCTGGGGCACGTCGATGTTTACTCAGGGATCAACCTTAAAAAGCTGCCTGCCAACGTGTATTTCCGTGGTCTGCTCCAACACGCACAGCCTGGCACAGAGAACGACCTTCAGCATTCGCCCACGTCCTCGACACCACCACATTGCACCCCGCTCTCAGAACCGCCCTGCGACTCTCGTCTCGCAGGATGGGGCTTTTAAACCGCAGGAGAGATCACGAGAAACCACGTGTACCAGCAGCTCGTGCGGGGAAACAGCGGGGTGAGCACGGAGCTCATTCGCAAGCCCGCCCTCAGGTAGGTGACTGGAACCTTCCAGGGCATCCCGGTCCCCTCTGTGGTGTTTCTCGGGTCCAGGACACCTCTCTGAGTGCCCCGCCACCCCCACCCATGAAGCCAATGTTGATTTATCAGGTGATCCCTGCCAACGGCCTATGGTCACATTAAAAAATGACAGAGGGCTGCTAAGGCAATTCCCCCCGAATCAGCTGTGATTTCACCAGACCCAAAACCTACCTGACCCGGGGTCACATGCAGAGAGGCGGCTGGTGTACTGGACAGAGCGCTCGCCAGCAGCAGCGGCTGCCATGCGATTGGATTGTCACTGTGTGCCAAGCAGCATACACACATCCTCTCCGCCCTGCCCACGACCTGAGAGCACTCGTTGCAGAGTTGAGTGGACTGAAGATCAGCGAGCGTCCACGATCTACCCAGGTCACTTACTTAGTGCCGGACGGAGCCATGATGTAACAGCTCTTTCGAGTTCACACAGTCCCGCTGTGTCACCGCCACCTCCCAACGGAAGGCAGGAAGCAGCACAGGTCCTAGGACTGCCAGCTGAGCAGCCTCCTGCAATCCTGACTTAATTTTACCCTGAGTCCTAGTTTGTGAAGCTGAAGAATGAACATACCGCTACTGCATCGTAGTTCAGGGTGTAGTCCCAGAACTCAAACAGCCTGGGCTTAAGACCTTGTTCCACCCTCACTCATTCTGCGACCCCGAAGAAATCAGTTAGCTTATCTCTGAAATGGGAATAAGAGCAGTACCTGCCTCAAAAGCTACTGAGAGTTAAGACAAGATGCAGCGTGTAGAGTGTTTAACACTAGCATATGGTAAGCATCCGTCGTCATCATCATCACCACCATCATCAATGACATTTTCTTCTTTTCTTCTTATTATTCTTTATCTTTCTTTATTACTTATTACTTATTATTATTATTGCTAATTATTATTATTCTTTATTATTATTGACATTATTACATTATTATTGTTGATTATTATTGATATTAATGACATTATTATTGACATCTTTCCTTCTTCTTCCTTTATTAATATTTATTACTATTTATTATTGACATTATTATTAATAATATTGTTTATTATTGTCTTTATTATTGCTGACATTATTACATTATTATTGCTGATTATTATTCCTTCTTTCTTTATTACATTATTATTATCTTTATTACTGCTATTATTATTGATTATTATTATTGACATTACGTATATTACTTATTACATTATTATTATTATTACTATTATTATTGCTTTATTATATACTATTATTATTACTATTATTACATTATTATTATATCATTATTATTAAGGACATTATTACTTTTATTATTGTTAATTATTATTATTATTATTGTATATTGACATTATTAATTTTTTCTTTATTATTATTCTTTATCTTTATTCTTCTTTATTATTACGACATTATTGACATTATTATTACTTATTATTCTTTTATTACTGTTATTACTATCTTTTCTTTTCCTTTTTTCTTTCCTCTCCTCCTCCTCCTCATCCTCATATGATCTTTGTTTTCCTAACTTACTACACAAGATGTTTTGAGGACTGAATGAGAAAACATGTTAAAACATGTTGTAAATGATGAAGAGCTATCAAACACAAGGAAATGATATTACGCTGAGGTCCACGCTACGAAGCTTATAATAAGAATTCAGCTGTAATTGAGAGGAAGTTCCAGGCTCGCCACTTACAGCCCAGGAGTTTGGGGTCTCATCTGCCCCAGGCTAAACAACACCAAAGTCCTCAGCCCTGCCCTTACACGTGAATGAAACAGCCACCGGGTGATAATCTGAAAACGCCTCATCTTAAGATGGTTTTCACCTTTGCCTGGCCTAGAGGGTGCACAGGCTCAATCATTATGGCATTCACTTGGCTACGGGAGAACAGACCAGATGTCCAGATGCCTGGCATCAGACACCTCAGTCATGGGCACAGGGTGGAAACTGTCAAGTGTAGAAAAGGAAAGATAGAAATACCCCAATCTGAGAAGGAAAGATTACAGTGGTCACAGGATGCAGTGGTTTAATGCCAGATGCCGAGATTCAAATCCCAGCAAGGCTGGCCATCAGCGTCTCAGTGTCCTTGTCTGTAAGTTCCGGCTATTAATAGTAGCTACCTCATAGAGTCACTAAGCGAAAAAGGCACTTCACATAGAGTGATATTAAACAACAGGTATGACCTCACGAAGTATACTACATATCTGCTAAACACGTTTCCTCCACCTCTGCTGAAACACTTGGTGGTGATACCGTTATATGGAAAAGGTCTGAAATTGGGAGAAAGCTGTGAAAAGAGCTACAAGAAGGTGTTTGCACCCTATGTCAATGAGATCGTCACAAACATACATCCTGGAGATGAACTTGAGAGATACCATGTGACTCCAACCTCCTGGGCCGTAAGTACAGAGAAGGACTCTGGGCCCTCGTACCTGGCAGAGCCCATCTTACAGCTCAATATATATGATTCTAAACTAGGCAGATTTGGGGGCCAAGGGCCTAGCTTTGAATCCCGGTTTTACCACTTTCTATTGATTTGACCCTAGTTAAGTTATTTAGCCTTGTTAAACCTTTTTTCTCATCTATAAAATGGGGATAATGAAATCCGCTTCATAGAGACATTGGGATAATTCAGTGAGACCATGGAATATGTGGCCCCCCGACCCTGAACGTCCATGTCCGAATCCAAAGAACCTGTGAATCTGCCGCGTCCCGTGGCAAAAGGCATGTTGCAAATGGAATTAAGGTTGCAGGTCTTAAAATAGGGAAATCGCCTTGGATTTTCCAAGTGGGCTCAATCTAACCACATGGGCCCTTAACAGTGGAAGAGGGAGGCAAGAAGTTGGTCACAGATGAAGCAGCAGGAGAGCTCCACAGTGTGAAAGGGACTTAATTCGCCACTGCTATCTTTGAAGGTGGAGGAAGGTGGCCACACGCCAAGGAATGCGGGCAGCCTCTAGCATCTAAGAACAGCCCTCAGCTAAAAGCCAGCAACGAGGTGGGACCTCGCGTCCTACACCAGCCAGGAAGTGGATTCTGCCAGGAACCTAACTCGAACGAGCAGGAAGCAGGATCTCCCCTAGAGCCCCCAGAGGGAAGGCAGCCCCCCGACTCCTGGCTTCTGGCCCAGTGAGCCCACATTAGACTCTGGCCTACAGACTAGGAGAGAAATTTTGTGTTGTGTGAAGCTGCTAAGCTTGGGGTAATTTGATATGACAGCAGTGGAAACGTGACTCAGAACGTCAGGTGCTCAAATCCAGCAGTCGGAAGCTGCAGCCGATGCTGCGGAGGAAGCCGGCGACAGCAGAGAACCTGCCGGTGGCCATGAGGTTAAACATTTCTGAGGCCCTGCTACGAGGCCGGTGTCGTGTGAAATGCTTCCTATGTAGCAAATTATTTTATCTGGCCCTCACCACTATCCTTCGAAGTAGAGCTGATTATCCCCATTTTCACACGAAGAAATTGGAGCTCTGAGAAGAAAAGTTCATTCATTTTCTACCGACTTCTGCCATGAGTGATTTGTGTTACGCATAGTTACCGAGGATGCGAGACGTTTCTAAGTTGGGCAGGGGAGCGATATCCACACTGTCTCAAAAGGCAGAAACACGGCTCAGGGGGCACCCCTCTAGAGCACGTCGATGCCTGGGGGGCCCTCTCTATCACTGCCTAGAGCATTGCAATGGAGCAGAGAGAGCCTCACAGAAGCAATGGAATGGAGGTTGCTTAAGAGACGGAAGACAGCTGTGCTGTCTAAGACAGTCCTGACCACCGGTCTGCTGGGAGCCAAGAGCTGTGAGTTTTAAGGAAGGAGACTAACCTCCGTCCTCGGCGGCTTGGGAAACGCGAAACGGATTTCCAGTGGACTGATACAGGGTGCAGAAGTGGGAACAAACGCACAGCCTCTTTTGATCAAAGTCTTAAAGGATGATTTAATTCTTCTTTTCCCAAGCAGAATGCTTTTTTATGTCACTCGTTACATCCCAAGAGAAACCCATAAAAGCATTCTTCAACAGGTCGACACTATAGAAGTTCCTAATCCAAATTTTAATCTTTCAAAGTATAATTAGCCAACTACCTGCACCAAAATTATTTGGGGTACAGGTTCCTGGGCCGCGCTCCAAAGGCAGTGAATTTGCAGAAGCCCAGAGGTCTGTATTTCCAACAAGTTCCTTAGCTGGTTCCCCGAGGGTGGTCCCGTAAGGCCGTTAACGGAGCTGAAAACTTCCTATCGCCCAGTGACATCGCAGCCATCACAGCGTTATAGTGCACGACCCACTGTCCCTCGCATTCTTCTTCCCAGGAGCATGCGCAGATAAGGAAGAAGGCCTGAGTCATGGACGCTGCGCTTCCAAACCACAGGTTCCTGGCAGAATCCACTTTGAACAGTCTCGGGCTTTTCCTCTGTGCCTTAGAAAGACAATAACAGTCCCTCAAAATTGCCTGAAATGTTGAATTAAATTGCACTTAAGTGTGGTAGGAGAAAATTACAGTCAAGTTTGAGTCAAAAGATCTATTAGCCTGTGACCTTAAAGAAACCACTTAATTTATCCACATCAATCATCTCAGCTGTGAAGTCGGAATAAAAACTTGACCCCGCTCCCCTACAGGCTGGTTTTGAGAAGTGAATGAGGTGAGAGACATGAGAAAGATTTGGAAATTACAAAATGCAACATAAATATAAATTAATGAAATAAGAATACCTATTATGTCACCTGATCGTTATAACAACTCCAGGAAGTGAGCAAGAGTTATTATCCCCATTTACCGATGGGGAGAAAAAAGAAGCAGAAAAGAATTGTCTACGGCCATGCCACCCTGAGCACGCCCGATCCTGTCTGATCTCGGAAGCTAAGCAGGGTCAGGCCTGGTTAGTACTTGAATGGGAGACCACCTAGGAAGACCAGGTGCTGTAGGTTAAAAAAAAAAGAATTAAGCTACTTGCTAAGTCCCTCAAAAACTGGTCACCAAGACAAGCCCAGAACACAGACCTCCCTACGCTGGTTCCCCACCCCCACCAACGCTGCTTGTGCTCTCTGTCCAGTCTCCTCAAAACCACTCTCTGCCCTTCCGTGCGTCACACAAGCTCCCGTCCCCTCTGACTTCAGGTTGGACTGGCCACTAGAAAGACCAGAGGTAGGAAGGGAGAGGGGCCGGGGTCTTTCTTCAGCCGTCCGCTCCCTGCCTCAGCTCTGCAGCTCTGGCAATGGCTGGTCCCGCTACCTCCTCAGCTCAGGTCTAGAGCCTCCTTCCACAGTGACAAGGCCCCACGGGGCTCCAGTCACACCGGACCCCGTGCTCAGCCTTGCTCTTCAGACCGAGGAGGTATGGCAGTGTGCTGCAGAGGCCCGCCTCCCTGATGCCCCCGCCCTGCTCGCTCACCTCCAGATAGCGCCTTCCTTCAATTCCCTACACAGGCCCAGGCGAGCGTGCCGTCTCCTTTCTGCTCGGTTCTTGACCTGTGAGCTACACTGTTCCTAACTAGTTCCCAGGCTGTCAAGGAAACTGACCACCTTGCCTGCAATTCCCATGAGCCCTACCCTCTGCTGTTCCCAGACCCCCGCAGGCAGCCCCGGGCGCCTCCACTGCTCTCCAGGCACTGACTCACCGGTCTGCACCTGTCCTGCTTCAGTTCTTTATCAGCTTAAAAGCTGCCAAGCCCTCCCCCTAGCTGTTTTCCCAGCCTCTCTTCTCCCTGTCTCCATTGACCTGTCGGCTGTACAATTTGGGTTGAAGAATAACAATGCACATTCTGAGCACCTCAGGGAAAACATATTCTATTCGAATCATGTCTTTCTTTCAACTCTAAATTTGTAAACTATTCTTACTTTAAAAAAAAAAAAGTAATTCTGCCTCAAAGGGATGAAAAATCGACCACCCCATCAATTTTGCCCTCAAGCTTATAGACTATTCTTATGCTGGCGGCGTAATCAAGTTCATCTTCTTTCAGACTAGATCACAATTGTTACTAGGCACGTGGGCTGCAAACTCTCTCCGAGGCTGCAATAAATCAGTGGTCCAACACTCTTTTCCACCAGATATTTATGGCAGAAACAGGCACGATAGTCATTCTGGCCTCGAGGGTGCTTTCTCACTAAGGGCTATGAGTTCGCTGCTTAGACGGAACCTGTAATGATAGCCTTGTCTTCTCAGAGTGTGACCGCAGGGAATACATAAAATTAAAGTGCCCTCGCCTTATGTTAGAATCCGCGGCCACAGCTTCCAAGAGCTGACATTTCGTTCAGGGTTTCTGGTTCCTCTCCTCCTCTCCTTGCTGTGAAAAATAATGATCTGTTGATCTCTGATTGTCACTCAAACTGCGGGCCCATGAAGCTAGCATCTGTCTCCTCACTGGCCTCCTCTTCCCTAAATGTACTGGCTGTCACCAGAAAGGAAACAGCACTTTCCAAACCACATTAGTCATAAAGGGCTGACAATAATGACCAACAAACTGAAGCGGATGCTGTACAGGCCTAACAAAGTAACTGGTATTTTTACTACAGTTCACGAGTGTGAGACTTCATAAATGATTTTATGACATTCTGGCTACTGATCACAGGTACGAATTATCCATGCTCAATTAAAGAAAGATGAAAGTTTAGCTTTCTATAATTAAACCAATAACTTGTTCAGTCTCAGGGCTGAAAATACACATTAAAGATTTGAGGATTTGTTTCTTGCGATCCTGAATGAAGAATTAAGGAAGAAAACTCTTCTATCATTGACTTTCTTAAAACTAAGGCCTTTCCATACTGGAAATTGTTGTTAACGAGACTCTTAGACAAGGAAAAAATAAGTCATTCTCATACTTTTTATGGCCGTCATGCAGTGAATGGCTTTCTTCACTATTATATTTTCAGTATTGTACGAACTGGACCACTCTTGGTAAATCGATCTAAATACTTTCTTTGGATCCCGCTGCAAACATTATATGAAATTTAAAGGCTTGAAAAACACCTAAGAGGATATTTTAGCATGAGAGACAAAGCCCAAAGCAGCAGCTCTGCAACTTAACTACCTATTTCCTCGTCTGTAAACGGGGCGCGGAGGTCAGTTTTGTGCTTTAACTCGGCTAGGCTCGGCCCCCACGCATCCAAACGTTAACTTAGGTGTTACTATGAAGGTGTTTGCGGATGTCCCTAACGTCCACAGCTTTAAAGTCCAGAGTTGGTCTAAGTGAAGCAGAGTACCCCAGAAAACCCCGGTGGGCCCCGACAGCGAGTCCTGAAGAGCGGCAGCTAAGGCTTCCCCGGGGAGGGGGGGTTCCCCCTCGGGCCTTCCGGCCCCTCCCACCTGGCTGCCCTTCGGACTTCAGGCTTGCCGGCCAGGCCCCTCTCGTGTGAACTGGTCAGTTGCTGGCTGGCTGGCTGTCCGTCCGTCTGTCCGTCTGTCCATCCATCCTACTGATTCTGTTTTCTGGCTGTATCTGACTGATACAGGGAGATGAAGATGCCTATTCTGCCAGAGAGCTATGAGAATAAAAGGAGATCACGTGCATAAAACTTCTTTTCACACAAAATGAATGTGAGGAAGCGTGTGTAGTATTACCGTCTGACGTGACTAACTCCAATCTAGAAAATCCCTGGCAGGCCTTATCGAACCGTTGTGTTCTCCACATACTGCGAATTTTCTTATATTCTAAGGCTGCTTTTTAACACTACCAGACTCTGATTTACAGTCTTGAAGTCTAAGGCAAATAATTATATTGAGAAGTGGTACTCTTCACTGGAAACTGATATTGAACTTGAGACAGTCCGTGGACATGGGGATCAGAGGTCAAGGCAAAAGCACAGGGGTGAGGTCAGTGTTCAAACAGGACTCTGGACAGGGCTGAGATAAAGAAGTCTAGAGTCAGAGCTGAAGGATACAAAGTTAACTGAAATCTGTACGGCGTGGCAGGTACCTGCTCTTACCTGAGTCTGGGCCGGCTCAGCTCCCCAGAGCAAGGTGAGGTGACGGGCTGGGAAGGGAGGACCTCTGATCCACGTTGTGTGTCAAATGACCCTCAGAGTCAGGAGCCCTCTTACCTAAGAATCAGGTGACCAGTGGAATCTTGTGGGAGAGAGAATCACCAAATTCATCTCCTTTTCTTTCACGTCACACAGCTAAATTATGTCCCCCAGCCTCCCCTGCAGTGAGATCTGGCCATTAGGCCGAGAGCCACTGGGATGAGGGTGGAGCTTCCCACTGGCTCCTAAGCCCCTCCCACACAAAACTCCTCCTGCTCTTTCTCCCTGAGGTCCAGCTGGAATGGAACCCAAAGCCAGGACTGCCATACGAGCCACACTGAAGATGGAAAGGTCACAGATGAAAAGAGCCTGGGTCCCTGAATCACTGCCTGGAGGAGAGGCATCCAGGAGAGCCGCCTGATTGAGAACTGCGTGAGATTATGATGTTAGCAAGATAAGAACTTGTGCTGTGTTAAGACGCCAAGATTTGGGGGTTTATCTGCTAGATGAGCCATCTAAAAAAAACTGTTGCCAAGTTTGGCATGTGGCTGTAATAAGAACCTGAGCTACACAGCATCGGCTTACTCAGGTAGCTGGTGGTAAGGAAACTGTGAGCGGAATCTGAGAAACAGGAACTCATGCCACACAGGGAAACAACCCAGCACTCAAGCCGATCACTGATTAGAGGCTTGTCTTAAAGTCAGAACAATAATAGGACAACTACTTTAATTTTTCCCCCAATTTTCCTCTCCATAATGGCCAGATTCCTCTTCCCCATTTCCCACTGCCCCCTTCACACCTTTCAGCAGACTGGTTATCTCATCTGCTGACACCATCCTACCCTCTTCCCATCCAATCCCATCTTCCTCGAGGCCAGAACAAGCCTCAGCTCTGTCCGGCACTCTTAGTACTGTTTGAATGCCTGGTAATCCTGCCCTCCTCTAAGCGTGGACGTTTGATCATACACTGTCCTGCACTGTCCTTTAATCCCTCCCCGCTCCCCCGCAACAGATGCTGTGTAAACTTCTTTAGGGCGGGACCAAACCATATATTAATTAACTCTCTCCCACTCGACACCTTGCAGAATGACAAATATGCAGAGTGGCTCTCAGTCAGTGTTGAAAATGAATCATATTTCACTCACTCTAATTTTTACAATAAAACCAATAGTCATCTGAGATGGTCGATGAAGGAAAGATGCTGATACAGCCTAGCAGGAATGGCCAATAGATGTCTTTGGAACACCAACGGAGCAGTGCTGTGGCCGCCTGGAGCACTGTGATGAGAAGAACTCTAAGGCCACGTACCCAGGCTCCTCAGGAAAGAGGGTTGTAACCTATCAGCAATGTCTGCGCGGCCCTGGGTAGGGCAGTGGCATCATAATGCTCTAGCATTTGCGACAGGCTCATAGCCGATGAGTGGGGTCGTTGGAACACTCAAGGCTTTTACAGCCAGTTGCCTACTTGACAACATGACTTGTCTTGTCACCCTGGCATCTCACACTTATTTTATCTAATACTATATTCTGAATCTTATGCCCCCATATATTCTCTTCTCCCAGCGTTCATCTCAGGAAATGAGGTGAACCATATTCCATATTCAGCTGCTCAAAGCGAAATAAAGAGTCGATCCTGGTTATGTGTTCTCTCTATGCACTCTCTCCACCTTCTTGTTGATTCCATCTTTGTGACATGTCTCCAGTGTGTCCGCTTCTCTCTCTCCGCCAGTCTATCACCTTAGGTCACTCCATCACCATCTCTCACCTAAGACTATTGAAATAAATTCCTAATTGGCTTCCCTGTTTTGATGCTTATCATCTCATAGCCTATTCTCCACACAACAGCAGAACGATTTTTTTTTAATCATTAATCAAATTTTGTCATTCCACTGCTTGAAACTTTCCAGTAGGCTTCTTTCCCTTTGCACTTACAATCAAATTGGATCTTTTTTAGTGGCCCAAAGTCCTTCAAATGTTGCCTTACTGACCTCTGTGACCAATGTCAGCCTAGCGTGCTGGGCTCCTGCCACACTTGACTTCAAAGACACCAAGTCCATCCTTGCCTTACAGACTTTTGACTTGCCGTCCCTTCTGTCTGGAACACACCTGCTTCAGATCTTTGCATGGCTGGTGCCTTTACATATTCAAGTCTCAGCTTAAATACCACATCTTCGGCGAGAACTCCCTGGCTACGCTTTGTAACATATCCCCTCGATTCATTACTCGTCATTGTTGTACCCCGTCCACTTTGAAATCATTTGTTTTCTTGCAATTCTTCTGTCTCCCTCACTGGATCATTAGCTCCTGAAAAGCAGGGACCTTGCCTAACTTCACTGCTGCCTGACCTAGGTCATCTCGTTCTCCTTCCTAATCCCTATTTTCCCCCTTTTTATGATAAGGACTCGAGATTAGATGCTTGCTGGAGACCGGCTCTGACATCCTTTGCATCCATGAATCCAAAAAGGCTAAGAGCGCAGGCTCTCAAGACACTGACATTTCTAAATGCATTTCTCAAACGACGTCAAGCCCTCAGGCAGCCCAGTGGGGAGGTCACAGAGAGCCAGCAAGAAGGTCTGGTGAGCCAGGCTGCACAGTTCCTGTACCACTCCGCCCATACTGAGGAGATGCAGCTCATTAGGTACTAAATGTTCAGTGACTGTCACTACTAATTGGTGGGTATTACTTCTCTAAGGAGACAGTAAACCTCATGCTGAACTCAATGACATTAACCCCTTGCAGTCAGACAAAGCATTAGGAGGTTGAATCTAAAACACTCCAAAAAGGAGCCCGGAGGGTACCCCTCTTCCACCGGTAAAAGTAAACATCACTGCTGGTTACACTGGGTATTGCCTTAGTTGCTAGGATCTGTATTAAATATTTCACATGCTTTTATCATTTTCTCTTCATGACAAGACTAAAGAATAGGTACCAATTTTATCCCCCTTATGGATGGAAAAACTTCCACATAGAAAGAAGTACCTTTAAAAGAAGGTAGGAAAGAAGGGAGAGGGAGGAGGGAGGGAGGGAGGGAGGAGGAGGAGGAGAAGGAAGAAGGAAGGAAGGGAAGGAAGAAGGAAGGAAAAGGAAGGAAGATGCACCTTGCCCAAGGTCACAGAGCTCATAAGTGATAGATCCTAGATTTGAATTGGGGTCTGTCTCATTCTGGACCCTATGGTCTCCGTTACTAAGTAACATTGCCTGTTTCTTGTAAGTATCATCCCCTCACATGATTACAATTATTTTTATCAAAGCCTTTTCCATTCTTCAAGTCTGAGCTCAAATGCCACTTCTTCCTTGGAAACGTGTCTGACCTGCAGACAGAGCCACCTTCCACCTCACCTCTCCCTGCTCTGGTCATAGGGGATCACGCAGGGCACGGAGGGTCAGGAACCAGCACTGTGCATTGCGTATTTAAATTGAGCCCGCTTCTGCTAGACTGTGAGCTCTCAGAGTAGAAACTCAATAAACAACTTGAGAAATGAATATGGCTCATTAGTCTGTACCATTTCAACCCGTCATCGAAGGCTCCTAAGTAGGCACTAGATAAAAATCACAGAGTAAGAAGAGCACATAGTACATTTACAGGAGAAGGTTATCGGCTGACAGGTACAGGTTAGAAAGCCAAGAAAAAATAGAGCTGTAACGTTAAACTCAAGTCACACGACAGCATCAGTCAGGACACGTTAAGCTATGCTGCTATGATAAACACCTGACCTCGCCAGCGGCTTAAAGAAAAGCTATATTTCTCATTCCGACTCTACGGAAAGTGCAGGCCGGCTCAGGGCGTCGCTGCTCGTCATCCTCACCCTGGGGCTGGGCTAACGGAGCACGGCCGGGGCCACCGCAGACGGCGCCAGGGAGATCGCGCAGCGGCTGGCAAAGCTTCCGCCGGAAGTGATGCCACGCCACTTCCGCTCACAGTCGTCGGCTGCCTCGAGGCGGACGTGGAAAGGCCTTCCTGCCTGTGGTCCGGTGGGAGAGGACGCAAAGCATCTGGCGATGGCACTAACGCACGCCGCAGTGACCGGCTGCCTGGGAGAAGACACCGAGAAGTGACTCGGCTAGAAGCCGACGCGCCGTCTGGAAGACGCGTCCCGAGCACCATGCCGCACGCGGGCTGTGCTTACGCGGCGGCGGCGCCGGTGGTGTCCCGTCTGCTCGGGCCGCTCCTCTGCGGGTCTGTGTCCTCACCTGGGAAACGCGACGAAGGAATCTCAGCGCCGCTCGGCAAACTGGAACGACGAGTGTGACAGCGCCCAGCGGGGCCCGCACAGGCGGTTGCCACCCGTTCGTCTTTTGGGAAACAATCCTCAAATCTAAGTGTCATCTTTGAAATGCAGGGAAAAGATGAAACTGCCCATTTTCCCTTAAGCTCGACAATCTTATTCGGCTAATATTTTTGCTTGTCTACCTGCTCCAATGACTCCCTGCGTTCAGTCACCTACACAGGCCTCCGATTACGGACACTCGGACCCTTGGGAAGTGCTCGGACACTTACTGCATGCGCCGTACCCCACGGCAAAAGAGGTGGAGGAAGGAAACGGTCAAAACAGCTGGAAAGGGCCTGTGCGTCCCAGGCCGACCAAGCCACCTCTGTCCCACGGGCCGTGCGGGTTGCCATGTCCCTCTGCCCGTCCGCTGTGCTTGTACCCACACCCCTGCCCGCACGGGGTTCAGTGAAGGACCCCACGCTCCCCATCTCTCTTCCTTATCGCTACGACTCGGGACCAGCACCAGCGACCAGTGGCATTGCCCGCGGACAGCACTTGTGCTGGTCACACTCAGCGTAGCGCGTGCCTCGGGGAGCGTAGGTGGCAAGCACCCGCGCCTTAAGTATCCCGACGACCCCCTGCTCTTACCCAGACCTCCCACAGACGTCCTCATGGTGAGAGCAGCACGCGCAGTGCTGCTGCGCAAACACCCGCGGGAGCGAGCGCTCCACTGTCCCCCGCCCCGCACTGGCACTCCTCGAGGACAAGGCCCGAGTCCCGGACACAGCGCTGCGAGCAGCGGGGCAGCGCCGTGACGTGCTCCTGTCTGTCTGCTGGCTTCCCGTGCACTGGGACAATGAGGCGGTGCACAGGCTCCCTTTCTCTTCTCCCTGCCTGCAGCCAGGGCTGCCTGGCCCGAGTGATAGCGATCGTGCACTCTGCAGCACGACGGACACAAAGCAACGAATCGCCAGGCGGCGTTTAAATTTTCGAAGTGTTTTTCATCTTCTGTCTCGTTCCATCGGGCTCCCGCATCGAAGCGCCACACGCCGGGTGGCTTAGAACTACAGGAACGTATCGCCTCCCGTTTCCGAAGGCTGGAAGTCTGACGTCGCGGTGTCGGCGGGGCCATGCTCTCTCTGCAATCTGTAACGGAGCCTTCCTCGTCTCTGCACGGCCCCTGGGGTTTGCCAGAAGCCTGTAGCCTTTCTGCGTCCCTCGAATCTCTGCCCCGTCATCACATGGTGGTCTCCCTGCGGTCCGCGTCTTCGCATCTTCTTACGGCACACCAGCCATACTGGTTGGGGGCCCACCCTGCCCCACTCCAACCTCGTCTTAACGAATGACATCTGCAATTAAACCTCATTTCCCAATAAGATCACATCCTGAGGCGGGAACATCAAGATAGGCGAAAATGTCAAGATATCTTTTTAAGGCAGGGACACCATTCCACCCATAAAACCCTATGAATGAGGTTTTCAGTAGTTATGATTGTTAATGAGTTGAAAAAATTTATAGGAAATTCTTAAATCAATAGCCCAACCTCTTCATTCTATACATAAGAAAACTGACTCAGAAATGATACAATATCCCCCGTGTCACATGGTAGTAAGTGACATATGTGAAGGGAATCAGTGGCAAGTGGTGGGTGATCAGGTTTATAAAAGTCACCTGGCCGACCCCCCTGTGCTGAATGCAGCAGGTCTGGCTGACCGGACAGGTGCAGTTCCAAACACATCCTTTCTCAATGTCACGCTAGGTGAGAGGGCGAGCGTCAGAGACGGAGGGCAGGTCCACAGACGAAGGTTTATGCGCAGTTGCAGCGGTCCTGAAACTGACCCCAGGCTAGTCTCAGGCCTGCCCGCTGCTCCGGACATGCTCGTACCCCATCACGCACTTCCCAGGGAACTCGCAGCTCAGGAGCGCTCCCAGGGGCACGGCTGTGACACCGGCCCGCTCCTGGGGAAGCGGACGTGCTCCTCTCTCAAACGCCCAGTGGCCGACCTAGGCGCTCGCGTGAAACTGCTACTTAACGATCCACCGTTTTCTTTTCATTTTCCGTCCGCCGTGTTTGAACACATAATCCGCTTCTTACTAAACCTCCACAAGACAGGCGAAGCAATTATGATGTGAAAAATGAGAAAATGAGGATCAAAGAAGAACGCACAAACGTAAAGCACAACTAAGAGCTGCACCAGTATCCCGAACCTCCTCTCGCAACTTACGGAGTCCCCGTTGTCCTCCCCTGTACTGTGACATGGCTTTGAACTTGGGGAAAGAAACAGTCATAAGACTTCAGAACTAGAATGAAATTAATCGTAAGTAGTATAGAAGAGAGAGAGAACAAACAATTTCCAAGACTCACAACGAAACATCGGTTAACTGCCACTGTCTCCACGTGATCTGTGCCACTTAATAATTTCACCTTTCCAGTGTAAGAAAAATATGAAATATGCATAAGCTTAGGAAATAAGATAACACCTTCCAACGAAAAGTAAAGTTTTACCATAATCTCTGGCTCTGAAATAATTTGGAAGTCCGATAATCACCTTTTCTGTGGGTTAACAAGGGCCATCCGCCACAAAATGAGGGTCTGTCTAATCAGTTTCCAAAACAATCAACAGTAACACATTCAAAAAGAATGAGAAATAATAGAGCAATATAACTAATCGTGTCAGAGGAAACTCAAGCATGACCTTTTGAGCAGTATCATTTGTTTAGCTGACACACTGTAAGATGAATAACTTTTAAATTGATGAACACAGACCAATAGTGATAGAACAGTATAAGACCATAATTTCAATGCAGATCCCTAATGTGGCTTTCAAAGCAATCATGCCTTCACCTGAAAGGACACAGTTTCAATTTAAAGAATTTATCACAGAATGATAAAATGTGTTGAAATGTCAGTGTTGGGTCTAAAAATCATCAAAGGAAACATAAGATGAGTAGAAACTGAAAAAATTTGCTGACTGTAACAAAAATGCCATGACAATCCACTGCCCTGTCGAATTATATTTCTTTCATCAGCCCTCGCCGGCGTCAGTGCCCCGTCCTCTGAAACCGGTCCAAGCGCTGTAGCAAACGGTTAAAATATCTCACCCAGGTGTATGTTTATTCGCCTGCTTTTAAGGACATCTTACCCTCCGCCCTCCATTTATCTGTCACAGTCTTTTAGCATCAAGAGCATGCCGATCCCCAACCCCTTGCAATATTTATGAGCATACTCAGAGTGTGCTCAGTGCAGATACACATGGAAGATCTGTCATCTTCATACCCCACCTTGACCCAGAATCCCAGAGAGATCGATAAATAAACGACAACAAATAATACTTCTTCACAGGTATTGAGCTTTGGCTCTGTGCCAGGCACTGCACTAAGGGCTCATACGTGTAACTTTATTCATCTGCTCAAGTACGTGATCTGGGTATCATAATTATCCTCGTTTTACACTGAAGAAAATTGAGGCTCAGACAGGAAAGGGAACGTCCCCAAGACCACGCAACGGACGTGAACCGAGGTCGCCTGATGCCGACAGCTGACAAGCAGCACGTGACCAAGACATCGCATGGTTTCCTCAGTGTGTGCTGGAGAAATGAACACCGCACTAGCGTGAAGACACCTTTCTTTACGCAGCATGTTCGTGGCACTGGCAGCTGACCTGAACCAGTGCACAGAGAAATAGGGTCAGGGAATGGCCGAAAGGTGCTGTGTCACAGGTGACGTTACAGCAGAAACACGATGAAATGAAAAAATGTGAAAAGGAAGAAAGCAGATTGTAGAACATTAAAATATACGAAGTAACGTCAGCTGGCCTTTACTGTTTACTATATGCTAGGTGTTTTCTGAGTTACTTTTCTGTATTAAGTCATCGAGCCCTCGCAAGAGCTCTAAATATGTGCAGATGCCAGGTGTACTAGTTTTCCAGGGCTGCAGTAACAGAATCCCAGAAACTTAGCAGCTTAAAACAACATAAATTTATAATTTCACAGTTATGTAGTTCTGAAATATCAGAACTGGGCTAAAATCGAGGTGTTGGCCAGGTTTCATTCCATCCCAGAGGCTCTAGAGCAGCAGTCCCCAACCTTTGTGGCACCGGGGACAGGGGCTCCTATGAGCATCTAATGCCTGATGATCCGAGGTGGAGCTGAGGCGGTGATGCTGGCGCTGGGGAGTGGCTGCAGATACAGATAAAGCTTAGCTTGCTCGCCCGCCGCTCACCTCCTGCTGTGCAGCCTGGTTCCTAACAGGCCATGGACCAGCGCTGGTCCACAGCCCCAGGGCTGGGGACCCCTGCTCTAGGGGAGAGTCAGTCTCTTGGACCTTTCCAGCGTCTAGGGGCTCTTGACCC
Organism: Pteropus medius; assembly: GCF_902729225.1. Lineage (NCBI taxonomy): Eukaryota > Metazoa > Chordata > Mammalia > Chiroptera > Pteropodidae > Pteropus > Pteropus medius. Next base: position 23,153,652 of record NW_024349803.1, on the reverse strand, counting down.
TCTTTCTCCATCTACAGGGCCGGCAACCTGGCCGAGTCTTCCTCACACAGCAGGCCCTCTGGTTCTGTCTTCCAACACCCTCCTCCCAACACCCTCCTCCCCTTTTCAGGACCCTTGCGATTGCCCTGCTCCCCACCCCCACCACCCCAGCTAGTCTAGGATACTCTCTCTGTTTTAAGGTCAGCTGATGAGCAGCCTAGAGTCTCCTGTGCCACATAACCTAACATTTTCACAGGTTCTGGGAATCAGGACATAGACATCTTTGGGGGGTCATTATTCTGCCCACCATAATCTGTTTTCTGACCGCCAAAAGAGTCACATCCATCTCAAGCCATCATACCAGATAACACTCGCTGTCTGAATTTTCTGTTGGAACTCCAGCTATGAAAACTCAGGAATCAAAGAGATTTATACAGTGTGAAATAAACCAGAAGTTTAAATAATAAAATATTAACAATGTTTATCTCTGGGTAGTGGAATTATGCATGCGTCTTGCTTCTTTTTTACTGCATGTCCCATATTTTTTACAACGAGCATGAAGAGCTTTTGTAATCAGGAAAAGTTATTAAAAAAATAAAATGTCTTGAAATGAGTGCCAATAAAGAAATGTGCAAAATGGCAGGGGAGGACCACCAGCTGCTCTGAGGTTGGGAGGAAGGGTCAGAAGCTGTCACTGATGGACAAATGGGGAAGGAGTCTTCTAAGGCAAGCCAGACCAAAGAATGGAGCCGAGGGGATAAAGGCAAGGCCTGGAGGTCACTTCTGAGAAACTCACTGTATCAAGCATGAGGCAGGAGAGGGCAGCTGGCGCCTGACGAGATTTTATGAAAACCACAGGGCGATCTAAGAAAGGTGAACGGCGTGGGTAAATCAAAAACTGAACTCGTAGGCTTCTGTGGAATTGAAGAAAGAGCACAGAGAAGCAAGTTCAAGTCCCATCCTCGCGACTGACAGCTGTGCCAACGTGGGATGGTCTCATCATCTCTCTGGCCCTCGGTTTCCATACCCACAAAGCATATGTGAGTATAATGCCCACATCCTTCACACGGTCGCGATAAGGACTAAATTACACAGTGTTTGTGAAAGGTGCTTGGCAAACCGTAAGGCCTCGTCGTGTTGATGGAAGGAGGAACTTGTCGGTGAAGCGGCGGCTGAAGGGGCCCAGCCTCGTGGAGGTGGACGTTGCAGGCAGGTGGTAGGGAGGCTGGCTTTTGAGTGGCTTCTGAGAATGGAATATTTTAAAAGAGATGAACACTGAGGAGCCAAGAATTTAATTAACTTGTCTCAAGCCATAGAATTGGAACCCTCTGGCTCCAAATTCTCTGTTCTTTTCTCTGTCTGTTCTGCCTTGTGAAACCAGAGAGCCAGGCTTCGAGGGAGTGGCAGAACAGGGACTGGAACCTACACGTACCAAAATTTGCAGCTGAGTGTTTTCTCGGTGCCGGACACTGTTCTAAGCACTTTGTATACAGAAATTTATCAGATCCTTTCACTATTCATGTGACATACTTCTCCCCATTTTTATAAATGAGAAAACTGAGGTATCAAGGAGATAAATAAAACCCAAGATCACACAGACAGTAGATGAAGGAGCCAAGGTCCGAATCCAGGCAGCATCGCACCAGGATCTGCGTCCATAACCACGAGGTGACACTGCTCCCATGTCCACAACCACGAGGTGACACTGCTCCCGAGCACCTGTGCCCGAATACCCCACTTCAAGCACTGTCTTCACCCCCCCGTCAATTATAAAAGGTCATATATGTAATAAACGCTCCTTAAATATTTGTTAAATAAGTCCAGAAAAGGCCTTGAAATGCAGTAATATTTAGGAATGTGATAAGGAACGAGGAGAAAGCAGCAGACATTCTGGGTGACTGACTGGGTATAGCAAGCCAAGGGGACACGGGCAAGAAGGTGCCCAGGTTAAGGGACCAGGATGGGGGGGGGAGGGTCTCTGTTGAAAGATGGCTGAGGAGTAGACGGACATCAGGTAAAAGAGAAAGGCGGGGCTATGGAAGCCACTTGGTGACCACATAGGTGATGAATTCCTCAAAATGTTAACCTAATATCTTCAATTATGTAAAAGAAAATGCTAAGTTGAAGGAAAAGAGCATTATTAGAAAGAAACTAAAACAAGCGAGATTCCTTGAAAAACATCTGGGAGAAGTTTTTAGTAGACACAGTAGCACCCCCTTATCCACGGGGGTCACATTCCGAGCCCCTGGTGGACGCCTGAAACGCGGGTAGTACCGAACCCCATGTGTACGGTTTTTCCCCACACATACGCACATGCCTGTGGTAAAGTTCACTTCATAAATGAGGCGCAGTGAGAGATTAACAACGATAACTAATAATAAAATAGAACATTGGAATAAAAGTCGTGAGGACGGCTACGGGGCCATTATTAAGTACAATGAGGGTGCCTCGCAGGCAAGCACCACGATACCACAATGTCGATTTGATAACCAAGACGGCCACTAAGTGACCAGCGGGCGGGTGTGTACACAGCATGACCACGACGGACAAAGGGACGATCCGCGTCCCAGGCAGGACGGAGTGGGACAGTGCGCGATTTCACTACGCGACCCAGAATGGCACACAGTGCAAACCCAGAAGCCGTCTGTTTCTGGAATTATCAATTCAATATTTTTGGACCACAACTGACTGAGGGTGACTGAAACTAGAAAACAACACCGCAGACGGGTGGGAGCAACTGCATTCGAGAAAATTAGAGCCAAAATAACACTCAATAACTTTATCCATTAGCCTGAGCGCCCTTCACCAGTCGGGTTTCGTCGATAGCTTTGATCAGACGTTGAATTTTCTGTTTGTGAGATGTCAACCTAGGAGGCATGGTTAGATTACTCTACACTTGCCCCCAAATAACAGATTACTGCCCTCGATAAACCTGTAAACACATAGTGCCTTTCTTTTCATGAGAGGGAACGCGCTAGACAGAGAAACAGAATTTGCGACAACACATTGGAGAAGCCGATCACTCAGCGTATATGGTGAGCTTTTATGTGAAAGGTTTCTAGAGGCCTTTATAACAATCCCACAAATACGCCTGCCTCAGAAAAATGAAGAGGCAGCGCCAGTGCCTGCAGGACGCTCCACCTGCAGCGTGAGGCTCACAGCTACCACACAGATGCCCTGGCCACGCTCATGGCCCTTACCTAGTGTGACGGCCGGAGCCCGCAAGCACCGGACACGACGAGGTATGTCATCAGGGCTTTTCAGGAAAGTGGTCTACTTTCCGTCCACTGCTGCCCATTTCTGCTGTCCCTCCCACGTCAGCAGGAGCAGGACAGGAAGGCCCGTGAAGTCTTACCACATGCCAGGAACTATTCTAGGTACTTGTACATGTGTTATTTAATCAGAAAATACGCTCTTGTGGGCAATAGCATCATACGGCTTATTCAATTACTGTTTCCTGGTCTTTATTTTAAGGCAAATATGGTTTGTTGAAAATCTAATTCATTTCTGAGAGACTGTTAGCTTAGAAATGATAACCCTTTAAATCAGCACACCCTTGACATTTTACAAAGGCCTTGTTCATTCACCGTTGTACTTAATTGTCCCGACAGGATACAATTATTAGTCCCATTTGACAGATAAGGAACCTGAGGCTGAAATAACCTGGTGCGTGAGGAACTCGGGTCTCTAGGCGGCATGCCCTCAACCGCTGATCTCTACGACATCTCTGCAGCCCTGAGAACTGTGTCACAGCCGGGTTTTTAATGAGCAAGTGTTAAATTTCTTTGCTCGGATCGTTTCTAGAAACTATTTCATTTGGAAGGACAATAAAACAGCATGGGACACAACACGAAGGGCTGAGTTTCATTAAAGTGGCGGAGCAAATGCAAGCACAGAGGAAGAGATGCTCGCCGGTCACCTGCCACGCGTGAATGAACAAGCACGGCCTGCGCCACGGAGCTGCTGCCTGACTGATGCTCCATCACGTTCCAGAGCACAAGGAGAACAGCACCTGTCCGTCCGCCTCGCCACTTCCCTTCCTGGGTCAGAAGGCGCCGTGGAACGCCACGATGCAGACTTAAGAGGCTCCTCCACATTCCAAGATGCGTTTTATATTGCT